>NW_007232326.1:22324-25653 GCF_000164805.1 Carlito syrichta
TATCTTTTTTATAGAGTGATTTGAGTTTTTCAGGATATATTCCCAGTAGGGGGATTGCGGGGTCATATGGGAGGTTGATATTTAGAACTTTTAGGATCACCACACTGCTTTCCACAGAGGTTGCACTAGTTTACACTCCCACCAACAGTGTAGAAGAGTTCCCTTTTTGCCACACTCTCTCCAGCAGCTGTTATTTTTTGAGATGTTGATAATTGCCATTCTTACTGGAGTTAGGTGGTATCTCAGTGTGGTTTCGATTTGCATCTCCCTGATGATCAGTGAGGTTGAACATTTTTTCATGTGTCTGTTGGCTGCTCGGATGTCTTCCTTTGTGAAGTGTCTGTTCATATCTTTTGCCCACTTTATAATGGGGTTGTTTGTTTTTTTCTTTTCAGCACGTTTGAGTTCCTTGTAGACCCAAGATATTAAGTCTTTGTCAGACCTGGTGTTGGCAAATCCTTTTTCCCAGTCTATAGGCTGTCTCCCTGCTCTCCTGATGGTTTCTTTGGCTTTGCAGAAGCTTGTCAGTTTAATAAGGTCCCACTTGTCTATCTTCTCTCTTATGACCTATGGGTTTGGGGTTTTGTTCAGGAATTGGGGGCCAGATCTGATTTTCATGAGGGTATGTCCTTCATTTTCTAAGGTTCTTATAGTTTGAGGTTTTACATTTAGGTCTCTGATTTATTTGGAGTTAACTTTTATGCATGGGAATAGAGAAGGGTCCTGTTTCAATCTTCTGCATGTGGTCAACCAGTTTTCCCAGCACCATTTACTGAATAGGTTCTCCTCTCCCCAGGGGTAGGTGGTGGGGGCTTTGTCGAAGATGAGTTGGTTGAGAAATTGAACTTTTGCTTCTGGAATCTCAATTCTATTCCATTGATCTATATGCCTGTTCCTATACCAATACCAAGCTGTTTTGATGATTGTTGCTTTATAGTAAAGTTTGAAGTCTGGTAATGTGATACCACCTGCTTTGTTTTTTTTTTGCTGAGGATTGTTCTGGCTATTCTTGGACGTTTGTATTTCCATCTGAATTCCTGTGTTGTTTTTTCTAGGTCTGAGAAGAATGTTGCTGGTAATTTGATGAGTATTGCATTGAATTTGTAGATTGCCTTAAGTAAGATGGACGTCTTCACAATGTTGATTCTTCCAATCCATGAGCATGGGATATTTTTCCACTTGTTTGTGGCATCTTTGATTTCTTTGAGCAGTGTTTTGTAGTTTTCATTGTAAAGGTCTTTCACGTCTCTGGTTAGGAAGATGACGAGGTATTTCATTTTTTTGTGTGTGTGGCTATTTTGAATGGAGTTGTGGTTTTTATTTGGGTTTCTGTTTGTTTATTATTGGTATAAAGAAATGTGGTTGCCTTTTGTACATTTATTTTGTATCCTGAGACTTGCCAAAGGGCTTTATCAGTGTAAGGAGGTTTTTGACAGATTCTCTTGGGTTTTCAAGGTACACAATCATATCGTCTGCAAAGAGAGATGACTTGACTTCCTCTTTTCCTATTTGGATACCCCTGATTGCCTCCTCTTCTCTGATTGCTCGAGCCAGGACTTCCAATACTATGTTGAACAGGAGGGATGAGAGTGGGCATCCTTGTCTAGTTCCAGTTTTCAGGAGAATTGGTTCCAATTTTTGTCCATTTAGGAGTATGCTGGCTGTGGGTTTCTCGTAGATGGCTTTTACTATTTTGAGGTATGTTCCCCGTATGCCTAGATGTTCAAGGGTTTTTATCAAGAAGGGGTGCTGGATTTTATCAAAAGCTTTTTCTGCATCTAATGATATAATCACGTGGCTTTTGTTTTGACATCTGTTGATGTATTTAGTTACATTTTATGGTTTTATGAATGTTGAACCAGCCTTGCATCCCAGGAATGAAGCCTATTGGTCATGATGGATGATTTTTGAGATGTATTGTTGAATTCAGGTTTGCTAGAATCTTGTTGAGAATTTTAGCATATTTGTTCATCAAAGATATTGGCCTGTAGTTCTCTTTCTTTGTTGGATCTTTACCTGGCTTGGGTATCAATGTGATGCTGGCTTCGTGAAATGATTTGGGGAGAGTTCCATCTCGTTCAATTGCCTGCAATAGGATTGGTATCAGCTCCTCCTTAAATGTCTTGTAGAATTCTGCTGGAAAGCCATCTGGACCAGGGCTTTTTTTTGTAGGTAGTTTTCTTATTACGTAGTCGATTTCCTTGATTATTATTTGTCTATTTAGGGTCTCAATTTCTTCTTGTTCCAACCAAGTTAGATTGTGTGATATCAGAAAGTCCTCCATTTCCTTAAGGTTTTCAAGTTTGTTTCCATATAAGTGTACGTAGTAGTCTCTAATCATCTTTTGTATTTCTTCAGGGTCAGATGTGACTTCATCTTTTGTGTTTCTGATTGTGCTTATTTGGGTTTTTTCTTGTTTTTTTTTTGGTCAGTCTAGCTAGGGGACCATCGATCTTGTTTATCCTTTTGAAGAATTAGCTTTTTGTTTCATTGATATTTTGTATTATCTTTTTGTCTTCTATGTCCTGGATTTGGGCTTTTATTTTGGTAATCTGGATTCTTCTGCTGAAATTAGGGTTTTTGTGGTCTTGCTTTTCCAGCTTCCTTAGGTGGCTTGTTAGGCTGTTAATTTGTGTTCCTTCCATTTTCTTCATGTGTGTTTGTAGGGATATACATTCCCCTCTTACTACAGCTTTTAAGGCGTCCCAGAGATTTTGGTAAGATGTTTCTTCATTTTCATTTGTTTCCAGGTATCTTTTGATCTCTGTTTTGATTTCATCCTTGACCCAGGAGTTGTTTAGCATCGTGCTGTTTAGTGTCCATGTCTTTGTGGGTTTCGGGGGGACCCTGTTGGTGTCAATGTTTATTTTTATTCCACTGTGGTCTGAGAAGGTGCATGGTAGAATTTCAGTCCTTTTAAATTTGCTTATGCTTGATTTATGGCCAATTATGTGGCCGATCTTAGAATATATTCCATGCAGTGATGAGTAGGATGTGTATTTTGTGGTCTTTGGATGGAGTGTTCTGTAGGTATCAATTAAGTCCATTTGGTCCAGAGTCACATTGAGGTTCCGGACCTCCTTGCTGATTTTTTGTCCTGATGATCTGTCTAGGGTTGGGAGTGGGGTATTAAAGTCCCCAGTTATGATGGCATTAGAGTCAATATCTTTCTTTAGTTTTCCTAGAAGTTGCTTTATGAAAGTTGGTGTACCTATGTTGGGTGCATACATGTTTAGGATAGATATTTCTGGTTGATGGAGTGAACCTTTTATCATTATGTAGTGGCCCTCTGTATCTTTTTAAATTTTTGATAGCTTAAATGGTATTTG
>NW_007232326.1:26695-29805 GCF_000164805.1 Carlito syrichta
AGATATCAGCTCCTTCCTAGTTTCTTCTTGTGTCTCCTCAATTCTTTTTAATCTCTCCATTAATGTCTTGATATCTAGGTCTGTAATTTGAGACCCTTCATTCTGGGGGCTCTTCATTGTTTGCATTCCAAAGAGTTTTCTCAGTGTCTGCCCTCCCAGGGGACCCATACTCTTCTTTTGGTTTTTCTTCATTTGTGTAGATTTTTCTCTCTCTCCCCCTTTCCCCCCCCCCTTCTTTAATTCTATTTTTGAGGGAAGGTGGGCTTGCTTTTGTTTCACTTCTGCAATATCCTGTTCTTCCTTATGAGGGTCTTCTGGCTTTGTTCACTTTTGAGGTTGTAGTGTAGGTTGCAATCTGTACTTTCTGCAATTTTGAGGTTTAATTGAGAGGGAAGCTGTGGTTCAGAATGTATATGCTGATTCTAGCATCCACGAACAAGTGTGTGAGCACACTGGAACCTATTTCCCTCTTCCTTACAATCTGCCCATTCAGCAGTATGTAGTCTTGGTCCCTAGATTAAGAAGAGGTATATAAAAGAGGAAAATAATGGAGTAAGGGGGGTCAATAGGAAGTTAGAAAGAGAGAAGAGCGAGAGGGAAAACAGACATACATACCAACTATCAGGTGAGAGAGAGCCACAAGGCCGGAAAGAAGTGAAAAAAGACACATAAGAAAGAGTCCCTAAAAAATACTGATAGCTACACAGAGACAGACCAATAAAATCAAAAAACAGTGTAAGTCAGAAGGCAAACAACAAACGTGATCAAAACAAACAGTCAAAATGATAAAATCATAAGTCAAAATAAGTGATCAGACTAAAGTCACTTCAGCTCTGATATCTGGCCTCTCCCCTTTGTTTATCATTGCAGGCAGCTAGATTTACTCACAGTTTGGGGTTTTTTTCCCAGGGGCTGCCTGTGGGTTGCTTTTTTCTGATTCAGTGTAGGGATGGGGCTTTGTCTCCTGTTTCGCGACGTTACCTTAGGAACAAAGGTCGGGTTTGATGATAGGTGGGTGGGGCAATGGAAGTCTCTGCCTGGAGAATAGCCAAGGCAGTTTTTGCAGATCCGTTTCTCTCTGCTTCTCTGGGTCCCCCAGCTTGGGGTCATATGCTGAATGCCTCAGCCAGGGTGGGCCCAGAGCTCCAGAGCTTCAAAGTTCTGAAGGGCAGGTGGTGAACGGTGAGAGTGGCCCTGGGGCCCCCACAGGGTACTTCAGCCAGGAATGGGACTGGTGTCTCTGAGGGCCAGGTGCCCGGAGCCTCCTTGAGTGACTGGCAGTTTGGTGCTGGGTGCCGGGCAGGAGACGATGTAGCCAGGGAGGGAGCTGGAACCAGAGACTCCCACACATGCGGTGGAACAGCAGCAGCAGGGGGCCGCAATATCCGGCCCTGCGTGGGACCAAAGGTCCCCAGGTCTCAGACCAGCACAGCTGGTGGTAAGCTGGGAGATGGGAAAAGAAAAGTAAGAGTCTTTTTGGGAACTCACTTTCAGAGAATCTCACAAGTCCACCTATGCCGTCACCATCTTGTTCCCGGGCCGGTAAAAATTGTAAGAGAATATATTCAGCATTGTTACACATATGATAAAGTAACCAGCTGTATATTGTGCTAGTAAAAGTATGAATCAGTACAAGCTTTCTGGAAGGCAAACCCTATGCAATGTAGATATCGTCAAATCTACGAATTCTGTATCTAGAAATTTAATCTGAGGAAATAATTAGATACACAGCTATATATGAATAAAACTGTTTAAAATATCAACAAATTATAAACTATTAATGAGGAGTTTGTGGCCGGGCTCAATGGCTCAGCCTGTAATCCCAGCACTTTGGGAGGCCGAGGCGAGTGGGTTGCCTGAGCCCATGGGTTTGAGACCAGCCCAGGCAACTTGGCAAGACCTCCTCTCTACAATAAATCAAAAATTAGTAGGCGTGATTGTGCACACCTGTAGTAGAGCAGAAGGATCGCCGGAGCCCAGCAGGTCAACACTGGGGTGGCCGTGAGTGAGCCACTGCACTCCAGCCTGGGCAACAGAGTGAGACTCCAACTCAAAAAAAAGAGAAAAAAACTAAATAAATGAGGAGTTTGTTAAATAAATCATAGCCACTCACAACCAGAATACCTTGTAGTCATTTTATATGTATATATTCACTGACTTGGAAAGGTAGTCACAATATATTATTATGTGAAAAAAGAGATTGCATATGAATATATAAATAATGCCATATTTTTGTTCAGAAAAAAATATTTTTTTAAAAAATTACAAATATTAAGTGTACATCTATGAATGGTGAGACAGTGATTAACTTTTAGTTTTAATTATTTGTAATTTTTATTTTTTCTACAATGAAAAATACTTTTTGTATGACTTAGCAAACAACACTTCACAATATGACATATGCACATAGCCTTCAAGTTTTTCTCCTTGATCTCATCTTTTTTTTGTAATCTTTCTGAAGCATTTAATCAACTTGACTCTCTAGAATCCCTTTCTGCCTTTTTTGACTTCACATTATTTTGTTCACCTCCATCTGTAACTCCCTTCTTAAGTAATTTTTCCTTTCCCTCTCCCCTTCATATTGGTATTCCCTAATACTATTTCTTATCTACTATCTTTTTTCTATCTATATGACTTATTGACTATATGAAGATAACTCAAATATCTGAATTTTAGCAATACCGATTTCTCTTATAAGCATATGAAACCCTAGTTCTAAATGCTTATTGGGCCTCCATGTTCAAATATGTATTCTGCACCTACTATGGTTGGAAAACAGAGCCTAGAGTAAGGCTTCAATGACAAGAAGAGCCTCACTTTGCAGAGCATCCACTCTCCACTTGGATTTGCCAGTTTCAAAATATTTAACAACAAATATGTCTTCTCACCTTTTCCCAAAGCAGCTTTTCTTTCAGACCTGCCATTTTCTGTTTCTGGCACAACTAACATTTTAGCTACCTAGTCATGCCTGTAGCAGTAATTAATTCATTCATTCACTTAGCAGGTGAGATATCCGATAAAGTATTGGTGCTCAGAATCACCTACATATGGGAATCACCCTGGAAGCTTTTAAAAATACTAATACTTGTCCCCCCCCCCCCCCCCCCCCC
>NW_007232326.1:29825-94894 GCF_000164805.1 Carlito syrichta
AGAGATTCTGATTTAACTGGTTTGGAGTCCCACTAGGGCATTAAGAGTTTTAACACTTCCCAATGTGGTTTATAACATGCAGCCAGGTTTGAAAGTCACTGTGCTAGACAGAGAAAGAACAGACCTTAATTCTGACTGCATGATGAGAGGAGAAAGTCAAATCTTTTTTAAAACATTTTATTTAGAGCTGGGCATGGTGGCTTGCTCCAGTAATCCCAGATACTCAATAGGCAGCCATGGGTGGATTGCTTAAGGCCAAAAGTTCAGCATAGGCAATACAGTGAGGCCCCAACTCTAACAATATTTTTTTAATTAGTTGAGCACAGTGGTGTACATCTGTAGCACTAGCTATTTGGGAGTCAGAGGTAGGAGGATCACATGAGCCCAGGAATTTGAAGCTAGATTAAGCTATGACCATGCCATTGCACTCTAGCCTGAAAGCCAGAGTGAGACTTCATCTCTAAAAATATAAAATAAAAATAAAAAAGGAAATATATTTACTTGCTAGTGATATCATTTGCACTCAATATCTATCCTCTGGATGGTGGAATTGGCTCTCCTAGTGCAGTTGCCTCTTTAATCAACTCAACTTTAGTCTTTATACTATGTCGGGAATGTATGGAGAGAATATAGTCATACTGTTATAATTCCATGCTCTGACCCAGGCAGTCTTCCCAGTGTTATTATGACATGCACACTCACACACACACACACACACACACACACACACACACACACACACACACACTAACACACACACATCACCATCATCATCATCATCATCATCATCGTTAAACAGAACTTCCCACTATCTCCCAGATATCACCTCTGACCTGACTTTGTCTTCTTACTATTTATCCCACCTTGGCTATCCTTCACTCCCACTTCAATCAATCACAGTTCCACCAGTCTTTTAACCCCAGGGATTGATGGTGAGCCAACCTTGATAGCATTCCTCTCTGAACCTCCAGGAGTAAGTCTCCACTCCTAAATGCCAAAGCACTCATTATCTTTAACAAATTCTGTCTATGAAGAAGTTATGAGTACACACATCATATGCTTCCAATCAGATTTTAAGCTCCCTGAGGACAGAAGCTAAGATTCTTTCATTTCTACATGGAGGAATATAAGAGTTAAACATGAAAGCTTCAGGGTCATTCTGCCTGAGTTTATATCCAAACTCCGCCACTTACAAACAGTATGTGAGACTCTTAGACAAGCAATTTGCCTTCTGAGCCTCTTTCATCCTCCTTTGAATGAAGATAACAATAGGATCTCTCAAGATTATTATGAAGGTAAAATGAGGAAATGTATATAAAGCTCTGAGTATAATAATTGCTCTAAATGGCATTGATGGTTATAGGAATCAGCATTTGAGGGACTAAAGTACAGCAAGAAAGATAGTTGTGAAATGACAGCCCCTCTGTGTAGTAAATAGAAGAAAAATAAAAGCTCTCAGATTTGGACAATATTTATTATATTTTCCAACATCACTCCCTAGGACAACTCAAGTTATTACTGCAGTTTCAATTATTCCAGACAGCTAGTCTTGCTTCCTGATAGTATGTAAATTTCCCAGCTTGATGCCATCTCTAAGATTCTAAATTTCATTTTGCACTGACAGCTTTTCTGAAAACTGCCACTCAGAGACCCCTGTGTCCTAAATGCTGTTTCTTTGTGGAATACAACATTTTTAATCAGGTAAAACAGTGATGGAGAGCATGTCAGATAGCCACACAGGATACACTCATTTGTGAAACATGCAATCCTGCTGTTAAGGCTGCAATGAACCAAGACAGCAACAAGCTATTTCTATCTAGTGTTCTGATAGCATTACAGCCTCTGGATCTAAAATTAAATCTATTTTAAATTTAATTCATTTTCTGAGGGATAAATAACAAGAGCCTCTTCTGTATGCAACAGAATCAGACGACTATATGACAGGCAGACAGCCAGGTGAGCGAGGGTGAGGACTCAGAGGGCAGCTTCCTCTGGGACTCCCAGTTGTGAGACTACAACCTCTCCCAGCAAAATGGTCTTGCTGTTTTTAACACAAGTACCAGAGACTTAACAAAGAGTGCATCAGTGTGGAGAGACTGCAGACAAATTGATCATCTGCATTTAGATGGTATATGTAATTTCTTGCTCTCCTTTGTCATCAACCTCACTCTTTCTGCTGGAACCTTTCCATCATCATGTAAACATGTTCAAGTCTCACTTATCCTTTAAAAGAAAAATAGAAGATCCTCCCTTGGTCTCACTCTCTCCTTCAGCTACTGCTCTACTATCTCACTCCCTTCAATAGCCTTGAACTTGCTGTCTATACTCTGTTTCTCTTTCTCATGCATTTCTCAAACCATCACAACATGAATGGTTGCCAAATCTCCTTTCAACATCATAGAAATCATGCTGAGATCACTAATGACTTCCAGGTAGCTAAATCCACTTCTCAGTTTATGTGACACAATTAGCCAAATCCTCCTTCTAAAGACTCCCTGTTTTCAGCTCATAGGCTTCCATCTTCTCTAGGCCTTCCCTTACCTGCTTGACCTCTCCTTCTCTACATCCCTCACAGGAGGTTGGTCCTCCTCATACCTCAAGACTGAGTCTCAGGCCCTCTTTTCTTCCTGATCTTTCTTTCCAGGAGCTCTTGACCACACCCATAAGCTCAATGACTGTTCACTCGATGCCCTCAGCCTACCCAGATTTCCTCTCTGACTAGCACATTTCTAAATGCCAACTCCATCTCTTCTACCTGCATTCCCAAAGTCTGCAAAACAGCATCTTCCAAAAGAGTAGTCACCTCTGCTACTTAGGTTATTACACCAGAAACTCAAGACACATCCATGAACTTTCCCTCTGTCTGGTACACCTTAACAATTGCAGAGCCCAGAGTAAGAGTACAAATGGAGCTCATATGCATAGCTTTTATGTTTGTGTAAAGAATCAACATCATACTTCATTCATGTCAAATCTAGACCAGAATAAAAAGAACTGTATAGTATAGCAAAACATTCCTCAGCCACCATGCACAACTACCCCAAAGACCACATTAACTTATGACTATCCCAGAACAAAGCAAAACAAGAAAACAAACAAGATGAATGCAGAATAAACTGAGAAATTGTACTTTGTTACAAACAATTTCTTTCATTCATGCTATAGACTAGACAAAGATTGTGACAAGCCCACTAATTTGTTGGTTCTTTTACTGAGGCATTTTCTCTGCTCAGATCCTCTTTGCACCGGAAAGCAGTGTTGGTAGTCTTGAAACTGGAGTTTAGGATTATGGTAAGCAATTTGCCTGGGCTGAGAGAAATCTATTTTATAATATCTTTGTTTTAATAAAATACAAAGATATTATTTAATAATATCTTTATTTTGTGTGAATGTTTGTGATACAAGGGATCTTCTAAACCAGGAATTGGCAAATGTTTTCTATAAAAGGCCAGACAGCCTCTGTTGCAACTATTCAACTCTGCCAATATAGAGAGAAAAAAAGCCACAGAATGAATGAACACAGCTGTGTTTCAATAAACTTTTATTTAAAGAAAAATTAAGATGGGCCTGAATGTGGTCCATGGGCTGGAGTTTTTCAATCCATTGTCTAAAGTATAAGGCCCAGAGTAGGGGCCCCTTTGCCCAAAACTAAGGCTAGTATTGCCTTCATCCTCTACTACTAATAAATTATCCTGTTCTATTTTACACCTTAAAGTATATTTCATACACATCCGCTTCTAAACATTTTGCCATCACCACCCTGGTCAAAGCTGCTTTCCTCTCCCACATGGGCTGCATATTGGAATAGCCCCTTTACAGGCCTCTCACCTCCTTGTTGCTCATAGTCTGCCACCCCACCTCTGTAGCTAAGTGACCTTTCTAAAATGCAAATCTGATCACATTGTTCCCTACTTATAGCAAACATACCTTCCTTGAAAACCAAAGCCAGAGTCAAGCATGGTGCCTCAGCCTGTAATTCCAGTACTTTGGGAGGCCACAGGAAGAGGATTGCCTGAGCCCAGACATTCAAGACCTGCCTGGGCAACTTGGTGAGACCTCGTCTCTACAATAAATCACAAAAACTTAACCAGTCATGGTGGCATCTGTAGTTCCAGCTACTAGGAAGGCTAAGGTGGAACGATCGCTTAAGCCCCATGGGTCGAGGCTGCAGTGGCCTTGAGCGTGCCACTGCGCTCCAGACTGGGCAACAAGAGTGAGACTTCAACTCAAAAAAAAAAATGAAAATCAAACCAAAGTCACATAATTCCTAAAAGATCTAAAAGTCAGACTTCCACATGACCCCTCAATTCCCCTACTGGGAATATACCTGGAGGAATTCAAATCACTCTACGAAAAAGATGCCTACACATGTATGTTTATTGCAGCATTGTTCACAATAGCAAGAACATAGAACCAACCATGCTGCCCATCGAAAGAAGGACTGAATAAAAAAATGTGATATATATACATGATGGAATGTTACACAGCCATAAAGAAGGACAAAATCATGAACTTCACAGCAACCTGCATGGACTTAAAGTCTATAATATTGAGCGATCTAGCACAGAAACAAAGAACTGAGTATCACATGTTCTCACTCATAAGCAGACCTTGAACAACTATCATAATACTATAAGAAAAAGATAGGCAGTGGCAGGAAACTGCCCATGGGAGGTGGGGGCAGGGATGCGGGATTGGCAGTGATGGGAATCTGCTTGGGGTGGAGGGGGCACACCTCATCAACAAGGGTATCTGCATGATGACCATTTGTTCACTTAACCGTGAATTGTACCCCACATCTTTCAAATTAAAAAATTAAAAGTAAAAAAAAAAGAAAGAAAGAAAAGAAAACGCCACAGTTTTTAATGTGACCTATTGGCCTCTATCCTATCCCCAAACTATAAGTGGCTTTCTTTCATGTCCTCAAATGTTTAGGTTTTCTTCCTTTCCTCATACTGCCTGCCTCTTTAGCCAGCAAATCCTTACCCTTCATTCAGGACTCCCTAAGGAAGGAATTTTCTGACCTCCCACACTAAACCTTCACCATACTTTCTTTTTAGCCTTTGTCACAATTAAAACTAAATAATTGCTGTGTCATCACTTGCTGAATAAAATGCAGAGTCTACAAGGACAGAGCAATGTCCTGCCTAGTTCATTGTCAGGTGCACCCCAAGTCATGAAAACCTCATTATAAGAGGAGGAGTTAAAGGAATTAAAAATGAGGATGGGGGAGTAGAAGGAGAAGGAGAAGAAACAGGGAGAAGAGAGGGCAGGGAGGATCATGTTCTTCAAACACATTAAGACATTCCAGGTAAAAGTGACAACAAGGGTAGTCTCTATGTGGCTTCAGACAGAGATTACCACAGTACCCACAGCTGGAAGTTAATTGGTTTAGGCTTGGAACTTTTCAGATATATCCAATGATTAAAGCTGTTCAGTGGTGGAACAAACCGGCCTTGTTGTGACAGCCTCCCTAGGACTGTGAGAGGAAAAGGACTTCTCCCCCCTAAGGCTCTGACTGCTTTTGCAAGAACAGGTTGGCAGTCCTGCTCAATTCCTTTGTTTGTTGCTGCTATTATTGTTATGAAATACCCACTCAAGAACTAAAACAGGACACACACATCTCAGTCTCTTATGGTCCTTCCTACACCCCCAAAATTCTCTGTTGTGGGTTGAATTGCATCTCAAAAAGGATACGAGGAAGCCCAAACTGTTCCTCAGAATGTGATGTTATTTGGAGATAGGACCTTTGCAGAAGTCACCAAATTAAAATGAAGTTAGTAGGGTGGGGGAGGGTCCTAATCCAATACAACTGGTGTCCTTTTGAAAGGGGGAAGTTTAGACACAGGAAGATATACACAGAGGGAAGATGATGAGACAGCACAGGGAGACTGTCATCTACAAGCCATGGGGCTACCAGAAGGTAGGAGAGCAGCCTGGAATTATTGTTCCTTACACCCTTTAGAACACAACCCTGCTGTTATGGTCTGAGATGTCTGCCCCCAGACTCATGTTGAAGCTCTAAGTCCCAGTACTCGGAATGTTACTGTATTTGAAGATAGCGCCTCTCAAAGAAGTAACTAAGTTAAAATGAGTTCACCATCATGGACCATACTTCAGTCTGACTGGTGTCTTTGTAAGAGGAGGACATTAGAGCCATAAGAGACAGACACTGGGGGTACACACAGATAGGGAAAAGTCCACATGAGAGCACAGAAAGGAAACGGCCATCTGCAAGCCAAGGAGAGAAGCCTCGGGAAAAACCGACCCTGTCAATGCCTTCATTTTGAACTTCTAGACTCCAGAATGGTGAGAAAATTAATTTCTGTTGTTGAAGCCACCCAATCTGTGGCATTTTATTGTGGCAGCCCCAGAAAACGAATACATTTACCCACAACCCTATTTTGGCACATGTTGCTTTATAATTGTATTAAGCACACGTTTCCCATAAACAACATATAATATTTATTGCATTAGTAGTTTCTTGACTTTATATACCTGGCATCCCATTGCACGTTTCCTTCTCAGCTTGCCCTTTTGCTTAATTCTGTTTGTGAGACTCATCCACGTGCACTCATGCAGTGCTAACCTGTGCTTTTTAACTGTTGATTAATATTCCATTTTATGAGTATGCTAGTGCTGGCAGCCAACTGGATGGGGCTGTGAAGACAAATACTTAGTGTAGCATTGTTTATGTAGCAGTGAATACCTATAAACAACTTAAAAATCCATCCTCATGGCATGGAGAAATACCATCCAATTGGCTGCCAGCACTAGCTCACCAAAGCAGGCTGAAAAGGACTGAGTTTTCTCCCACACTCTCTCTCCCTTCCCTGGCAGGAGGCTTTGCTTCCTCTTCTCCTGCCCTTGGATATTGGACTCCAGAGTCTGCAGCCTTTGGACTCTAGAACTTGTGCGCAGCTTCCTGGAAGCTTCCTAGAGGCTTTTGGGACTTTGGTGTCAGACAGAAAGCTACACTGTCAGTTAACTTGGTTTTGAGGTATTTGGACTTGGACTGAGTCACACTATTAAGTATATTGTTCATCTATTTATTATGTGGTTCTGTCCCTCTGGAGAACGCTGAATAATACATGAACTAAATCCTTTTGAATTCCTTTGTTCTTGGGAGGGGGGTCTTATGAGCTAGCAAGGCAACTCATAAGCCAAACTGTCCAGTACACTAAATTTGTCAGTTAGAGACAGGAGAAAAATCTGCAGGAGGTCTTGCTTCCTAGTCCTGATCATGCCTGTCACTAGGGAAACTGCTTCTCTATATCTGGAAGCAAAGGAAGAGAATCTAGCCCTCAAAACTTACTGGAATGAGTTTTAGAAAGGAAGGGTATCTTCCTCTTTGTATGTTCAGAGAACCAGTTCTGGGCCTAAGTAGACATTAGTTTGGAAGATGGTACGACCCAGACCCAAGAACATGGGCTTTGAAATCAAGTAGACTTGAGCTCACGTCTGGAGCAAGTCACTGCTAGCAATGAGCCTTTGAGCAAATGACCTTGCCTCTGGATGCTACACTCTTCATCTATAAACTGGGCCACCAAACTGGCAGGGCTAGTGAGGATTGGTGCTCATGTATGCAACAAACCCTACACAGAGGAGCTGTGATAGGCAGGAGGCTTTACTTCTAATACCAGTTCTCAAGCCTAGGAATTGGGACTGTTTTTCACAAAAAAGGTTCTGTGTGCATCAAACTTAGATTCACCTGTCTTGAGCTTAAAATGTAGTCAGAATTCTGTGCAAACCTAATGAATCAAAGTATCTGGAGAAGAACTTCTTTGGTCTGCAAGGGAATTTAGGTGTGTCCTAAAGTTTGGGTGTAAGGCCTGATTTAGGGTCTATTGGAAGGATAAACTTTTCCATTAAACTATTACACCAGGTTTTTGCTGCTTTCAAGCACCAGGAAGTTGGAGTGAGAAGTTTCCGCTTGGAGAAGATGACAGTAGAACTGTCAGGGGCTTGAAATACAATTAACACTGTTAGGAAAGACAGGTGCCTCCAGCTTGTCTGTGCCTGTGAAGCCTCTATGGAGACCTGCCACAGATCCCTGATGGTCGGGCAGGCAGCATGAAACCCAGAGAAGGCTGAGTCCTCTCACAGTTTGTCAGTGAGCTTCACTTGAACAAGGCCATTCAGGCTACACACTTAAGTGATGTAGTCCTCATTTCCTCAGCCATCCAAGATTCCTGTGCAAAGTGTGGAGACACCTCTTCCTCCTTTGGTCTTCATGGGGTCGAGTTTTTTCTGGGGAGGCAATGATGCAAAAAGCCAAGCAAGAAAGGGTTCAAAAGCATAAAAGCAAACAATATTTTTAGCAGAGGTTTTCTAAAATGGTAGCATTTGTTTGCAACTTTTTTTTAATGGCAGTGATGATTAACGGAAAAAAATCCACCTTCAGTAGGTGGCTGAGCTTTTATGCTGCCCTTTTGTATAACGTCCACTTTAAAAGGTTAGATTGTGCTGCACTGAGGTTAAAACCATTACTATTTCTCCTATGTCTTGGAATAGATAATAGACTATGTCTGAAGCTTCCAAGAAGGCTGTTAGAGCTAGAAATAAATGTTGTGTGGATTTTCCAATGCCATTGAATGAAGGTGAACTAGTCTGGAAGCAAGTAGAAGGTCAGGTCATAAATCTTACTAGATGCATGCATCTCTAAACGTTCGTATCTATGGAAGGTCAGTTGATTTGCTTAGAGTTCAGAGTAAATGGGTCATATTCTCAGTGGCTCCTAAATCTGGTCTTGCGAGTCTTTAAACTTCCTCTATTTATCTACAAGAGTTGGAGACAGCAGCATTTGGTGGTGGTGGAAAGTGCTGGTAGTACTGACAAGCAACGTGAGCCTAGTCTTTTAAAGTGGCACATTTTCAATAGCTTTGCTGTGAAATGCTGGCATGACAGTTATTAAGAGAATGGTGATAAACCATTAGGAGAAGAGGTGTGAAAGGGAGGTCAACATGCTCAATATGAGTTTGAATCATAGGGGTCAGATGAGGAGACACAAAGAGAGCTGAGGCATTTAAATGTTCTAATGCAAGCCTCAAGACACTCCTACCCTCAGAAGCTAAGGGTGACATCCTTTTACAAGAGCTTGGCACTCCTGATACTAAAGCCTTCTTCAACTTCTGGCTGGTGGTGAGGATAAGGATAAGTAACGAGAAGAAAGTGTCAAAAGTCCTCAAAATAATGAAGCCCCCACCACTAAAAATGCAAACAGAAGTTGAAAAAGTACTTGAGAAGACAGAAAGGGAATCCTATCTTGAGTGGGAAACTCAGAGGTATTTTCCACTGTAAAGATTTCATCAATATTCTTCATACTTAGAACACTCTCTATACTGGTAAGTGTCCAAAAATCCATCTTCCTTCTTACATTCTGAACTCTAGTTGTATTGTGGACTCTATCCTGCCGCACATGATACCAGAATAATTCCTGATTGAGCTGTCTAGATAAACATGGCAGTCCCATTCCCTTTGCCAGTAGGGTTAGTTTAGGAAGGAGCATGTGCACCATGGCCAACGAGATATGAGAGCAAGTCTGGGATCTTCTGAAAATGATTTCCTTTACCAGAAATAGAGACATATAGAAGAAATATCTCTTTCCTTTTTCAAATTTTCATTTATTTTATTTGCTTTTCTTTTTCTTTTTTTAAATTATAAAGATATGGGGTACAATTCAGGGTTAGGTATACAAACATGGATTATGCAGGTACTCTTGTTGATGAGTTATGCCCCTCCTTCCCCTAGCAGTTTCCCTCAGCTGCCAATCCCACCTCCCCCTGACAGTTTCTCACTACTACCAATCCCTTTCTTAAAGTATTATAATAATTGTTCAAGGTCCGCTTATGAGTGAGAACATATGGTACTCTGTTCTTTGTTTCTGTGATAGATCACTGAGTATGATTGACACTAAATCCATCCAAGTTGCTGAAAAGCCCATATGTTTGTCCTTCTTTATGGCTGCATAATATTCCATCGTGTATATGTACCACATTTTTTTAAATCCAATCCAGCTTTGATGGGTGACATGGTTCTTTCCATGTTTTTGCTATTGAGAATAGAGCTGCAGCAAACATACATGTGCTGGTATCTTTTTTGTAGAATGATTTGAGTTCCTCCAGGTATATTCCCAATAGGGAAATTGCTGGATCATATGGAAGGTCAATATCTAGTTCTTTTAGAAATCATCACACTGTCTTCCAAAGAGGTTGCACTAAAAGAAACATCTCTTTCTCTCCTAGACATTGTCTTTTCTGGGCACACTTGGAGCTGCTGAAATCATTATGAGAGTATGAGGGGATCTATAACACCAAGGCAATGGAAATGGGAAATAGGAGATGAAAAACCTGTCCTGATGCTGAATCAACCACTCTTTGAGCTGCCCTATCACAGGTCTTCTGATTAGGTGACATAGTACATTTTTCTAAATGCTTAAAACAAATTGAACATGAAGGTTTTGTTCTTGCAGCTTAAAGTATCCTAACTGATGCAAATATGAACATTCTCGGGTTGATGGTCAGACTTCTCTTTCTGTATCTGCCAATTTCAGTACATATTTCCAACACTAAAAGAACACATGTGCAACATCCAACATCAAATGGGAGATACCTAAAAAAGACAGGGTCACATAAGATCTATTTGGAAAGCATAGCTTTCTCCACACCCAATCTTACAAAACTGAATGAAAATAAGAATAACTAACACTTATTGTCATGCATATTTTAGATTACATAGGCGTTTTACATCAATAATCTCTTTTCATTCTAATTTCCTGGCTAAGACTTATTGATGATGTTGTCTTGAAGATAACAAATTACCTGAGAAATGTTAATAATCATTCTTATTAATCCTAGAGAATGACACCTTTCACTTGGATGCTTTATGGAAAGTATGCTCACATTCATTCTGACATTTTATTTTCCCAACTTTCCAGTATGTGAAAATTTAAAGCAGAGACCACAGAACCAGTAAATAGCAGAGAGAGGAACAGAATCTCGACCTCGCCCAGTTCTCTTTCACTTTGCCACAAATCCCCTATATGCTGACATTAATGGTGACTATTTATAAAGTGGAGTAAAAATTCATCTCGTTGTGGCCTAAAGTCTTGCTAATCAAAGTGAGGTGTATGAGCTAATATCACCTGAGAGCTTTGAAAATTGCAAAATCTCAGGCCATATCCTGGGCCTGCTGAATAAGAAACTGCTTTTGAACAAGATTCCCAGAGATCTGAATACACATCTCAGTGTGAGAAGCACTTGGCTAGAGGATGCAGCCCTCAGAGGAAAGGAAGGCAATCGTAATTACTTATGCTAGTCAGAGGACGTGAGAAAGCCCATGAAAGTGACTTCAAGTGTCTTTTGGAGGTCTGCACAGGATGTCTGGGTAGTGTTTATATGAGTTTAGTGGTGAGTCTTCTGGCAAAAGTCAATCTGGATGCTTTGAGTTCCAAATAACGGAAGACTCATGTTGGCCTAAACATTGGTACTTATACTGAAAAGCTGAGAAGCACACCTCTGAATATAAATACAAAAAAACCAAGAGCACCTGGATCCAACCTGCAGCCTGGAGCTAAGCCAGTCAAGCCCAGATCAGGGCAGTCAACCCCTAGCCAGCCTGTGGAGCAGCACCAAGTGTGAACAAGCACAGCCAGGTGATGGCTGCCTTCAGTCACTTGAGTTCAAGGTGAGAAGCTGACTGGTGGACCAGCTCAACAATGTTTTGGAAGAACTAGTCAGTGCAAACAGACTTCTCTAAACTGAGTAAGAATTGTACAAATTGAAAAGGAGGAGATAAAATTATTAGAAATAATAGAATTATCCCTCTGGAAAACTCCAGAGGAAACTGAATAATTGAGTAATAATGAACTATTATTAATTAATATTAGTTTAAAATATATATGCAATCACGCATCACTTAATGACAGGGATACAATCGAGAAATGCATTTTTGGTGATTTTGTTGATGTGTCAGTATCATAGAGTGTACTTATACAATCTAGATGGTATAGCTTACTACACACCTAGGCTATATGATCCAGACTATGATTTCCAGGCTACAAACCTGTGCAGCATGTTACTGTACTGAACACTGTAGGCAATTATAACACAAGAGTTAAATATGCATAAGTATCTCTAAACATAGAAAAGGTACAATAAATATATGGAATAAAAGATAAAAAATGTTACACCCGTACCAAAAATGGCACTTATCATGAATGGAACTTGTAGGACTGGAAACTTCTCTGGGTGAGTCAGTGAGTGAGCTGTGAGTGAATGTGAAGGCCTAGGACATTACTGTACATGACTGCATACTTTATCAATGCTACACTTTGGCTACATTTATATAAAAATAATTTTCTTGTTCAGTAATAAATTAACCTTAGCTTACTGCAACTTTTTTCCTTTATATGCTTTTAATTTTAAAAAATTCTTTTTTACTCTTTTAAAACCAAGCACAAGAGAGCATAATATAACCAAGAGATATAGCAAACACAAGATGTATGAAGCTGCAGCCGGCATAACACAGCATACTGTTCTACAGTAAGCATTTTTCAATAAGTAGAAGGTCATTCTAAAATAATGATAAAAAGTTTTGTATAGTACATACACAAACCAATAATGTAGTTGTTAAATATTATCAAGTATTATGTACTGTGAGCTACACTCTTATAGAATGGGCCGCACAGGTTTGCTACAGCACAAACATATGAGTAGTACATTACACTACAACATTAAGATAGCTATGAAGTCATTAGGTAATAGGAATTTTTCAGCTCCATTATAATCTTATGAACTACCATCATATATGTGGTCTGTCATTGACTGAAACATTGTTATATAGTGCATGATTATATTCATGATTATATATACTAGCAATAAAACAATTAGAAATTAAGGGAGAAAAGGTTAACAAATTAATATTCACCAGAGCAACAAATATAAAATACTTCGAAATTTCAAGACTGGCCGCAATGACTCGCACCTGTAATCCCAGCACTTGGGGAGGCTGAGGTGGGAGTATCACTTGAGGCCAGGAGTTGGAGGCTGGTTATATAGCTATGATCATGTCACTGCACTCCAGCCTGAGTGACAGAATGAGACGCTATCTCTTTCTTTAAAAAGGAGGAATTTCAAGATTAGTACATAATACAAATAAAGTTAATTGACCAAATGGAGAGGCATGCTATGCCTGCTTTTGATTATAATACTCACTATATTTAGTGAGTATTATATTATATTGTAATTCTCAAATTATCCTGTAAATTAATCCAATTCCAATAAAAATGGCAAAGGATTTTTTGCCAAAAAAAAACAATACTCTAGTTCATTCTAAAAACATAAAAATAGACAAAGAAAATCTAACAGGGGAAGGAGGATATCACCCCAGATGTGTTAGTTTATATTTTTAGAATACATTAATGTATATTATATAGTTATATGTAACATTATGTTATAATGTGTAAATATAGTATATTATATTGTATATAAAATATAACATTAATATATTGATTTATATAAGCTATGACGATTTAAACAACATGACAGCGTAACAGAAACAAATCAACAAAGCACACTAGTTGAATAGACCTTTATGAACCTCAGTTTCCACTTTAAAAAGTGGAACAATAATAGTACCTACTTGAATGCGCTGTCTCAAGGACATAATGAAAAAGTATTTAGTGTGATTTTCACCAAGCCTGGCCTACTGTAAATTTATAAGTCACAAATCTCAACAGAAACAAAAAGGACCATTGAGGGAGGACATCTTACAAGACACTGTCTAAGATGGAATGAAAAGCCACATATCATGGGGTGGAGAATGTCCCGATACAGATTATATAAAAGATTTCAGGAAACAGAGGTGGACCAGTTTCCCAAGTAATGATTGAACTTCTCCCCAGATGTCTTCTACACAAACAAACAGACCACAGAAAAAATAGATGAAAATATAGACCTCAAAATGTAGTTCAGGGGAGGAGGAAAAAAACACAACTCGAATTTATACATGACTAGGATAAAAGAAGTTGGCATGTTAATTTTGTACAATACTTCAAACAGGAGGCAAAAAAAGATGGAGTGAATAAATGATCCTCAGCAACAAAAATAGCACCAAAAAAGTAGGCAAAGGAATTAGTCTGGAGAAAAACATTATCCAAGAAACCCAAAGACATTGACCTATAGATTACAAATTCAACAAAACTGTAGTTGAGAGTCAAGAAGACAAAATAAAAGAATAAGATTAAAAGGTAGAACAAAGAAAAAAATTTGAGGATCATAACAATACTATTTGAGGTCTAATAATATTTTAGAAAGAACGAGAATTATACTGTCAAATATTAAATTAATGACATAAAGAAAGAGCTTGAGGTATTCTCAGTGAATGGAAAAGACAAAGAAGTTAAAGCAATTACAGAGTAGATAATTAATATAGAAGACAAAGAAGAGTCAACATAAAGCTCATTGGGGCTCCTATAATTAAGAACCCAAAAAGTGGGAAAGAAAAATATTTAGAGACATAACACAGAAAAATTTCTCCAAGAAAAGAAAAATAGAATCTACATACAACATGTATGGGGAATAATAAGTGACAGAAAGTGTTGTCTTCAAGACAGTGCCTCACTTAATTATTTAACTTCAAGGATGAAAACAGAATCTTTAGCCCTCCTGACAAGAAAATAACAGTTCAGCTCAGGAGAAAAAGTGAGGCTGGCTTCAATTTCACCACAATAAATCTCAGTGCCAGAAGACCATGAAGCAATACCTAAAGGTTCTGAGGGAAATAGAGTGTGAACCAAAAATATATCCAGCCAAGTTCATTTTCAAGTTTGAAAGTAAGTGAAGAACTCAATATTATGCCACTCTTAAGACACTGTATGAGAAACAAAACACAATTATTCTTATTTCTCTCTCGATGGTTTCCTTTTGCCTAAAATTGAAATAATTATTAAGATCTAAAGTTTTGTGTGGTGAAAATTTCTTCAGATTCACTTTATCTTCTCTTTCTTCAGTGAAATGAAAGTTAATCGCTTTTATTAAAATATAAAAACATTACAAGAATTTCATGCCGCATAAGACTTAGCAGAATTACTACTTGGGGAGATCCTTTTAGTCACCAAATGCAAAGCAAATTCATCACACATCAAACACACACATACATCATTGTTGTATGACTTGAGTGCTACAAACTCAGCAAGACGTATATGTTTCTGTCTATAATTAGACATTCTGTTTGGTAAGGTAGAACACATCTTTTAGCAGGTCTATATCTTTGCTACATACTTCCTTAGGTCAGTAGTTTGAAATGAGGATTACCTATGAGAATCACCTACAAAGATTTCTTTTTTCTTTTTATAATACAGAGATCTTGTCATGTATTCTAACAGTGTTTTTATTTCCAGTTGTCCAAAACTACTGATTTAAAGAAAAATATTTTTTCTGATGTAGGAACTCAGACTTCCCTGTACCTCCCTGTGACTCCTAGTTCTTGCAGAGTTCTGTGTGTTCTTATTTACTTAGCGGTTCAAAGATGTCCAGAAGAAAGCAGCACAGTGATATATGGCTCTTTCTTCCCCTTTAAGAAAAGGAGACTCGGGAAGGAAACTGGAATGATTGTGTTGCATCCTGACTTAATAGCCCAGACCTTGGGAAAAGTACTTATATTATCCCATGGTATTCTTTGCAAGAGTGATGTCTTCAGTAGAGTGAAATGGCAAGGCCACCCCTTTGTAGGCGCGAAGTTCATTCCAAAGGAAATGGCTGTAGTCCTCTTTTTAAAAAGATTGATCCTAGGATAAGACAGGAAGACTTGGTTTATGGATCTCAGACTGGCTTAAAGGTGAACTTTCTTCTCCCTTTGGGGGACTCCTGCATTTGGGCCTGAACTTGACGGGTAGAGAGTTGCACAGAGCCTCCCAATGGGGAAGGAAAGAGTAGAGAGTGTGGTGGTGAAGGGACCATGGAGTCTGGCCGTCTGGATTCGGATACCACTCTGTACCTATTAACTGTGTGCCCTTGAGCAGGTCACTGAATCTCTTAGTGCTTTAGTTTCCTCATCCATAAAATGAGAATCATAATGGTACATAGAGTTTTGGTGATGATTAATGGAATAATACACACAAAATGCTTGGAATAGTGTCTGGCACATGATAAGTATACGATAAATGTCAGCTGTTGCTTTTATTACGTGGAGCAAGAAGAGAGGGGTAAAGACCCTTCCAAATTGGACTAGACAGATTGAGAGAGTTATTGTAAGTCATAATCAGTCTTTTGGTAAAAAACTCAGTCAGAGTTATGGTCTTGTCTTTGTATCATTAGGAGGAAAGGCCTTTCTCTGCACTTTCCCACATCCCCATCCTCATTGCCCCAAGGCCAGGCGGTGGCAGTGTGGTCACTAGCAGCTGACCTACCAAGGTGGCAGCACTGTGAGGTACACAGCATCCTGTCAGAAACTGGTAGGGAACACTTTCCGGAGGCCTAATTTCCTGTAATCAAGCCAGCGGGGGCTCTCATCATCAAAACTTCACTATTGAAAGGAAATGAATTTTCCCTCAGTCACAAAGTGATAAGGCTTCCCATTTGGATTATTCAAGTAAAGGCATCCCAACACAACAGGTGCTCCAGACAGGGTACCAGTGATAAACTGCAGGACCACAGCACCTGGGCCTCCCTGCTCTGTGGTGCTGTGGCTGGGAATGACCTGGGACGAGCCCTGCTGCCCTCTTGCCCTGCATCACAGCTGTGGAGGTGTGAAAGCTGAGAGCCCAGATGCCAGGAGCGCTCACATGCTTTAGATTAATCTCCGAGGACAATCACGGATGTAGGACAAATGATGATGTGCGCAGAAAGGGTGATTATTCATTACTGAAACTTTGGAATACTCTCCAGCCAGTGCTAAAATGATAAAACAACAACAAAAAGAGCCTCCTTTCTGCTGGGCAAGCCCCCAGTAACCTTTGCCACTGAACTAAAAGCTTTCAAAGGGTGAACAGAGGAGCCATAAATCTCAGAGGCGACGTTAAATATTTGTCACTGAAACACTTAAGACTTGTTTCAAACCCATTCCTTTCTGAAAGTTTATAACAAATAACTGGGTGACTTAACCTCCACAAGAGCGTCTCCTTTTTCACTACAAATGGAAACAAATGGTCTATAAAGAGCAGGACCCTGCTGATGGGCAATTCTCAGCCACTGTGTGGTCTCCCAGCCCTGCCCAAATGGGCGAGTCGCCCCTTTTGTTTAGGTTAAACTAGCTCTTGCATCCATGACATTAGGGCAGCAAAGGTTTTAACTGGACTTTCTTTTAAACTGCCCATTAATCTTCCCTCCCCTCACCCTGCTGAATGAACGAGTAAAGTAAATTATTTACATTCTGATGTTTCAAGAACTCTCCCTACATTAAGCTCTCAGTTGAGCCTCAAACATCTTAGTGGTGTTTTCCTCATGCCTACCCTGTCTTTATCATGACTGCCTCACTTCTCAGAGAAATCACCTGTTGGACTGAAATAATATGACGGGGTTATCAATCTCTTCCTAACAACCTTGTGTGCCCTAAGCATATATATCAGAGAGGAAATGTTTTTAACCAAGTTCCAATTGTACCACGTTCCAAATATGAGTGTCCCGTTGGTACCTGGCATCCTAGAGTTTGTTTGCTCTTCAGTATTCCGCTATTAAGGTTCAGCACCCCTGCACATTGGACACTTTTCTACAGCTGTTGTTTCTCATCAGAGTGAGGGGCCAAGGACTTGGTTTAGAAGAACAACGTTATCATCTGTTATCAGTCCTGCGGGTGCAGTTAGACAAGCCGCCACCTACTTGGAGAGTTTTCAAGTATGTGACTGAGAGGTGGTGCAGTAGAAAGGCAAAGACCCAACAATAAAGCTCCCATTCAATCCTGAAACGCGCCTTCAGATAATTCATTTCTCTGGTGTGAGTGAGAAACATAAAGAAATAGGTTTGTGCAAGGTATTCAAGAAGAAGATGCCAGGAAAGGCTACTGAAAAGAAATGCATAAAACAAGGTCAAAGAAAGAAACAAGAGTTGGAAGCACAGACCGTCACAGGCATCAGGAAATCTCTGCTGCCAGCAAAGAACGATTTCCTATTAAGTCTAAATTAATAAAGTAACTTTTAATTAGAGGAAGATAAACCAAGCAATATCTATTAGGACAAAGATGAGTTTACGAAGCATCTGTTCTTCCCTCCCTTAATATGCTGCCTCATTCATTTCCTTGGGCCTGAATTTCTTTCGACCTTCTTTACAAGTTCTTAGCTTCATGTAAGAAGCATTGGAATTTAAAGTCTGCACCTATATAAGTCATATTTGGCTGACTCTTGCCCAGATTTTACCATGAACTAAAGACATTTAGTTCCCTGAAAATCACCCTCACCCATGGATTATTTCAATATGCTCCCAAGGAGAATAATGTCAGCTCTGGCTTTGCAAATGGATGGTGGTCATCATTTTCTTCCTCTGATACTTTGGCACTAATGATGTCCTGAGGCATCAAGGCCCCCTCTGATTCTTGTCACGGGCTTCAGCTGGGAACTGTCATCTCCCACTATGCACCACAATGAATACAGAATGCCAAGGTCCACTGTCTTCCCAGGTCTTTAGTGCTCCAAAACTCCCTGTAAAATTCTCCTTTCCTTTTGTACCTCTGTCTGTTTTATGAACAACAAAGAAATGCTGCTTGTGTTTCAATATCTTACAGTTATTGGCCAAATAATTCTTCCAGTTTCTGCTCAAATACTTCTTCCTTGCTAGTTCCCAGATAGCAACCAGCATCAGAATATAAGTCTGAGTGCACAACACTGCCTGGTGCTCAGATTCCTTTCGCCCTTATACTGCACATGGGCTTGGTACTGGGCCAAGCTTATCTACAGAGCACTTTATGCCAATCAACTTCTGGTGGCCTGTTCTACCAGTTACCCAGACATATGTAAATTCTACCAGTAGACAACAGCTGAGACTTGAACTGGAGGACTCCACCCTTTGCCTGGCAAACAACAGGGCTACTTAACTCATACTAAAAGCTGTCCTGTCTCTTTCAGGCAGTTCTTTTTTACCCCCACTCTTCTTTATTTCTGGAGAAATTTCTTAATACTGGCTATAGACCAATGGCATCCAGAGTGCCTGCATTGTTTGCTAAAAGCACAGATGCCAGGTCCACTTCCAGAGCTTCCAAATCAGAATCTCTTTGTTAAGACTCAAGCATCTTTTTCTTTTTACGTTTTTTCAAATGATTCTTTCTGACAACTCAGTTTGCAAAGGACTGTTTCAGAGCTCCATTCTAATTTCAGTCTAGTCTGAGCACACCTTCCCCTCATCAAAATCTAATTCTAGAATATCATTCTTTCTCAGCCTTCTCAGATTTCTATAACAGGTGTATTATGGCCCTTCTCCATGTCTGCTGTTTCTACTAGACTGTCTCAAGCTGTGTCTGAGCTAATGTCTTTGCTGATCATTCAAACACTTGTGGAGCTAAAGGAAGGAGGGGCATGTTGTGATTCAGATACAAGGGCTCTACCCCAGATCAGATTCAACATACCCAGAAGTGGGGGCCAAGGAATTTTTTTTGCTTGTTTGGAGAACAACCCAGGTTTGGAAACCTTAGCAAGATTTAGCAGTTTGATTTTTTTGGGGGGAGGGGGATGGGCCAATATGTGTTAGAAGCAATTATCTTACCACACAACCAACAGATTTACTTATGATAAAAATTAAATTTTAAAAATTCACTACCTTTGCAAGGCATCCGAAAATAAAGTAGATTGATGGATGGGTTATAGGAAGGATAGGTGGACAGACACAATATGGTAAGGGAAATCTCATAAAATGTTAATAGTAGACAAGGCCTGTTGGCTCATGCCTGTAATCCTAGCACTTTGCGAGGCTGAGGCAGGAGAATTACTTGAGCCAGGAGTTTGAGACCAGCCTAGGCAACATAGTGAGAACTTGTCTCTGCAAAATAATTAAAACATTAGTCTAGTATGGTGGCAAACGCCTGGAGTCCCAGTATTCAGGAGGCTGAGGCAGAAGAATCGCTTGAGCCCATGAGGTTGAGGCTGCAGTGAGCTATAATCTACCACTACACTCCAGCCTGTGTGACAGAATGAGACTCCAACTCAAAAAAAAAAAAAAACGCTACTAGTAGAATCTAAGTACATAGGAGTTCATTGTATAATTTCTGTAACTTTTTGTACCTTGGAAATTTTTCATAATGAAATGATAAGACAGAAGACACTAGAATTGAATTTTTCCTCAAAACGTATTTTATGCCCCAACTTAATATAATGATTAGTTAGATGACTGATTACTATAACTTGCATGCCCCCTAAATATTATATATGCTATATCTGAAGTAATTTGCTACCTATGTCTACCAAATTACATATTGTAAGTGGGAATTTTTTTTAATTGTGTTGATATTTATTCTTGATAAAATGTAAAACCTCTTCCTCTTTGCACACTCTTTCCCACTTTATTTGAGTATGCATGTTCTAGTCCTAGGGCTATTTGAATAATATCAATAAAAATATATAAATATTACTTGAACAACAGGTAATATTATGTTATTTTAAAAGTGTAAAAGCAGGGAAGACAAAACTACAACTTCTAAGCAAAGTTATTAACAGAAACTATGATTACATTCTGTGTAGTAACTTTGACAAGTTTATATTTAAAGTTGAACATTTGCTGCTGAGAAATCGAGCCTAGAGAAATTAATGACATATTTAAGGTTGTATAACTAGTGGTCAACCCGTAACAAGAATATAAATTCCAATTTCTATAATAAATTCACTCCAAAAGTTTACTCAGTAACCCATATATAAATGACTTTATGTGGGAGAAAAATTTACTGTACTTAACATTCTTTTTTTTTAGTCAGTCAATGGTGTTGGACAGTGATAAAGTTGCATTTCCAAGTCAGTGTTTTTAACAAATTAAATCCTTCTTAAAAAGGAGTTTTAAGCATGAATCATAAGATAAACCATAAAACTAGGAGGGAACATTTACAAATAAAATCTGTTGAAGGACTTTTCATAATAAATGAGGAACATTCAAAACTCGAGAATAAGAAAACAGACACCCAATTTGTTTAAATGAGCAAAAGTTCTGAAGAAACATTTCACCAAAGAAGACATACAGATGATGATTAAGCATACTAAAGGATGTTTAACATTATCAGTCATTAGAGAAGTGCAAATTAAAGCCACAATGAGATAGCACTATCCATCTATTAAAATAATTAAAAATAAATGGGAAAACAAACAAATAACTTATAGCAACAAGCTTTGGCAAGGATGCAGAGCAACCAGAATCCTCATAGATTTCTGGTGGGAATACTAACTGGTATGGTCACTCTGGTAAACCATTTGGTAGTTTCTTAAAATTAAATATACCTTTATCAAATGACAACATAATACCACTCATGGGTATTTATCCAAGTGACTTGAAAACTTATGTGTCCACAAAAAGTCATATACAAATGTTTATAGAAGATTTATTCATAACTTCTCAAACTGGCAACAACCCAGACCTTTAAATGTGAATAGATAAACAAACTGTGATATACCCATAAAACAGCATCCTCTCAGCAATAAAAAATAATAATAAATTGATTTTCATATCTAACTAAGGTGGAGTAACAGAGACTGGATTTGTTTCAACTTGCTTCCTTGAGAACCTTTCCAGGCTGCTGCACAGGAAAATGGAACTCAAGTGGAATCTAGAAGACCGTTAAGTTGAAGAAAGAAAGCTGAGAATTAAAGAAAACTAAGACAACTAGAGTTCCCAAGACAAAGCATAGTAGAAGAGAGCTAGAATGAGACAAATTTGCAGAGATCTGCAGAGGATTCTCATGTGGTACTCAGGTGAGCATTGATCAGTAAAAGTCTATGAAAAGACTACCTGAGAACCACTTGAAAAAATTAGAAGGAACAGTGGTTGGTCCTCATACAGGACCACTTACATTTAACATGCTATTGATATTGTTAGGTTTGACTCTACCATCTTACTATTTGTTTTTTATATTTGTTCATATTTTCTTTTTCTGCAAAATGAAACTCTTCCTACCTTGTTTTGAATTAGCTGATGTCTTTTTTATGAATCCATTTTTAGCAACTTTGGCTGCTTATGTTCTACCATTTTAACTTACCACAGTCTGGCTGTAAAAAAAAGTTGTGCCACAGGAATTCATATGGAAACACAAACGACCAAGAATAGCCAGAACAAGCCTCAGCAAAAAAAAAAAACAAAGCAGGTGGTATCATATTACCAGACTTCAAACTTTACTCTAAAGCTACTACCATCATCAAAACAGCTTGGTATTGGTATAGGAACAGGCATATAGACCAGTGGAATAGAATTGAGATTCCAGAGGCAAGACCTCAATTTCTCAACCAACTCATCTTCGACAAAGCCTCCACCACCTACCACTGGGGAGAGGAGAACATATTCAGTAAATGGTGCTGGGAAAACTGGCTGACCACATGCAGAAGATTGAAACAGGACCCCTATCTATCCCCATATACAAAAATTAACTCCAAATGAATCAGGGACCTAAATATAAAACCTCAAACCATAAGAACCTTAGAAAATGAAGGACATACCCTCATGGAAATTGGAACTGGCATCCAATTCCTGAACAGAACTCGAAACCCACAGGCCATAAGGGATAAGATAGACAAGTGGGACCTCATTAAACTGACAAGCTTCTGCAAAGCCAAAGAAACCATCAAGAGAGCAGGAAGACAGCCTACAGACTGGGAAAAAGTATTTGCCAACTCCAGGTCTGACAAAGGCTTAAAATCCTGGATCTACAAGGTACTCAAACATGCTGAAAAGAAAAAAACAAACAACCCCATTATAAAGTGGGCAAAAGATATGAACAGACACTTCACAAAGGAAGACATCCAAGCAGCCAACAGACACATGAAAAAATGCTCAACCTCATTAATCATCAGGGAGATGCAAATCAAAACCATACTGAGATACCACCTAACCCCAGTCAGAATGGCAATTATCAACAACTCAAAAAATAACAGCTGCTGGAGAGGGTGTAGCGAAAAGAGAACACTTCTACACTGTTGGTGGGAGTGTAAACTAGTGCAACCTCTGTGGACAGCAGTGTGGCGATTCCTAAAAGCTCTAAACATCAACCTCCCATATGACCCCGCAATGCCCCTACTGGGAATATACCCAGAAGAACTCAAATCACTCTACAAAAAAGATACCTGCATGCGAATGTCTATTGCAGCATTGTTCACAATAGAAAGAACCTGGAACCAACCACGCTGTCCATCAAAAGAGGACTGGATTTAAAAAATGTGGTACATATACACGATGGAATACTATGCAGCCATAAAAAAGAACAAAATCATGAATTTTGCAGCAACCTGGATGGAGCTAGAGTCTATAATATTAAGTGACCTCTCACAGAAACAAAGATCTGAGTACCACATATTCTCACTCATATAGTGGACCTTGATCATCCAATGCACTACTATAAGAAAATGACTGACAGTGTTGGGAAACTATGGGGGGGAGATGGGACTAATGGTAGTAAACATCTGTCTGGAGACGGGGAGACACCAATTATCAACAAGGGGGCCTGAATGAAGCATATTTGTACACCTAACCCTTGACTGTACCCCACAATATCAAAATAAAAAATATCGATTATAAAAAAAAAAGTTGTGCTACGTTGAACCATTTCATATATCTTATAAGAACCTTCCAATAATATACTTCTGTTTCTTCTCTCCAATATTTGTGCTATTCTTTTTATACATTTTACTTTTATATATGTTGTTAATCCCATGCTACATGGTTATTTTTTTATTTAATTATCTTTTAAACAGATTTAAATAGTAAGAAAATATCTTACATATTTGCCAGTGCAGTTACCATTTTCTGTGCTCTTAATCTCTTTGTGTAGAACCATATTCATCTTGTATCATTTTTCTTCTGCCTAAGAACTTCCCCTCATTTTTCTTACAGTGCAGATCTGTTAGAAATGATTATTCCTGCATTTATATATCTAAAACTATTTTCACTTTAGTATCATTTTTCAAAGATATTTTTACTAGGTGTAGAATTTTAAGATTTTTGCTCATTTATCTTCTTGTTCACATATTAATAAACTGAAAAAGAATAGTCTCAATAAATAGTTTTTAAAATTTACCAAAATACTATTGATATTAAAAAATTTAAAACTCTCAGCAAACTAGAAATAGAAGACAACTTTCTCAACATTTAAAATAACTGAAAACCTACAGCTAATATATTTAGTAGTAAAAGGACTAAATCAGGAACAATATAAGGATGTCTATTCCTACCATTTCTATTCAACATCGTACTGAAAAATTCTAACCAGTGCAATAAGACAAATACAAGAAATTAAAGACATTCAGTTCAGGAAGACATAAAGCTGTCTTTATTTCCAAATGACACAATTAGCAATGCAGATAATTTAATTAAATTTTTTTAAAAACTACTAGAACTAATTAAGTGAGCTTGTCAAGAATACAGAATATAAGATCAATGTAAAAAAAATTCATTATATTTTTATATATCAGCAATAAACAAACAGAAGTAAAAATAACCAAAAATATAATTTGTAATAACACCAAAAATGTAAAATACTTAGGGATTAGTCTGACAAAGATGAGGAAGACTAGTGAAAACTAAAAAACTTTTCTCAGAGAATATAAAGAAGACCTAAAAGAATAGGAGATATGCATGTTCATTCATTGGTTGAAGAATCAATATTGTTAAGATGTGAACTCTGTCCCCACAATATCTATACAGCCAAAGAAATCCCAATGAAAATCACAAATGTTGTTTTTTTTAGGAATTGACAAACTGATTCCAAAATTTACATGAAAATGCAAAAGACCCAGAATAGGCATTGAAATTTTGCAGAAGAAAATCAGACTTGGAAGACTAAAACTACAATAATCAAGAAAATGTGATACTGGTGAAAAGATAAACAAGTAGGCCAATAACTGAGAATCCTGAAATAAACCCACACATAGAGGGAAAACTGATTTTTGGCAAAAGTTCTAATGCAATTCAATGGAGAAAAAATAGTCTTTTAAGCTAAAAGTAAACAAATAAGCTTCAAGCCATACCTTGCACCATAAAAAATTAATTCAAAATTAACTCAGTGACCTCAATGTAAAACCTATAAACTGTAAAACATTCAGAAGAAAACCTTTGTGATCTTTAGTTAAACAAAGATTTCTTCTGAACTCCAAAAGCATGATTCATTAAAAAAGAAAAAAACAAATAGAATTTTATCAGAATTAAACATTTCTGCTTTTCAAAAGATACTGTTAACTGATTCACAATCACTGATGTGAATTTACTCATTCCGAATTTGGTTCTGGTTGCTGCTGACATGAATTTATGTCTTTGCAAATTCTGTTTCTGAATGCGGCAACATTGTCATATGTATGTGTTATTATATTTTGCTTGAAAATGAATAGTGAGGTAAGGAGAGAGAAAGTTAATTGAGATAGATATCTGATATCAATTGCTCGATGTTGTTACTGATTTACATAGTTGGTAAAAATCGTAAGTTGGTCATTATTTTGTTGTGGTTAATATTGTATACTTGTATTTTGATATTTCAGAGCTTTCATACTTCAACATTAAAAATAATTTGCCACAATTATGGAAAATGAAGAAATATATGCTGATGAGATTTCCAAGGTCAAAGGTGAATCCAGTGAACGTATTAGTGATAGTAAAACAGATAATGATGTAATGATGCAATGTAAACAAAGAAATATGGAGAGAGATAATATATATTCTATTTCTAATCGGAATAAAAATACAAAATTTGGAATGCTAGTCAGAGTGATATCTGAGGCAAATACTGGATATGTGTGCAACTTTCAGCTGTATTGTGAAAAAGGTGACAATTTAGGAAAGATGATTTCTCTTGTGCTTAATGACAGATGTTTCCAGCAACCAACTTCAGATTTCTTTTATTTTCATTGCTCTCAGTATTAGGAAAGTGAAAATTTTGCCAGTTGTGAATGTGTTAAGAAAGTAAGAAAATGAGATATAGACTAAGAGAAAGTATTTTCAATCACCTATCCGATAACAGACATGTATTCAAAATATATTAAACATCTCAAAATTCAATAAGGAGAAAACAAATTTAAAAAATAAATGTAACATTCAAACAGACAAATAAGTTTCTGAAAAGATGCCCAATTTTATTAGTCATTAGGAAAGTGCAAATTATGCATAATAAAATACCACTACATACCCATTAGAATGACTAAAATTTTAAAATATTGACCATATCAAGTGTTGACAATAATATGGAGAAACCAGAACATGTGTTGCTGATAGAAATGTAAATAGAGCAAGAGTCTGGCAATTATTTAATAAGGTCAGTGTATACCTACCAAATGATCTACCTATTCCACTTCTAGTTTTTTGTTTGGTTTTTTTTTTTTTTTGCCCAAGAGTAGTGAAATTCTATATCCATGCGAAAGACCAGTGTATAAATGCTCAGTCACGTTATTTATAATTGCCAAAAACTATAAACAATTCAAATGTCCATCAACAGATAAATGAATAAAGTTACAGCCATACAATGAAATACTACTTTGCAATAAAAAAAAATAAATGAGTGTAGCACACTACACGATGTGTTAACCTCAAAATAATTTTGCTGAGTGAAAGAAGCCAGACAAAAAAGAGTATATATCCATTAACATAAAATTCTAGAAAATGTAAACTTATCTATAGTCATAGAAAGCAAGGTGGTCGCTTAGTGGTGAGGAAAGTGGAATAGAGCATAAGAGTTAATTACAAAGTAGATCAAGAAACTTTTAGTGGTGATGAATATGTTTATTATCCTGATTGTAATGAAGATTTTATGGGTGTATATTCATGTCAAAACTTACCAAATTGGGCACTGTAAATACATGCAGTTTACTGTATTTACTGTATCTCAATTATACATCAACAGATATGTTATTTTAAAAAGAATCTACAACATAGATTAATCTTAAACATATGTTGCTGAGTTAGAGAACTCAGAATCAAAGGCTATGTACTTATTGGTTCTACTTATATGACATTCATGAAAAGACAAAACTAGAAATGAGAAGCCCATCAGTGAGGGTCAAAGTTTGAGATTGAGAGAGAAGTCAATTACAAAGAGGTAACACAGGGAATTTGGAGGGTCAGTGTGCCCTACAGTATCATGGTGTTTGGAACACAACTTCATAGAGGATACTTTGGTAAAATCTCCCAAAATTATAAACATTCATATCTTTTGACCCAGCAGTTCTATTTCTAGATATTTATTATAAATATGTCTGAATAAGAAATAAGGATAGTCATTGAGGCATTATTTATAACAATAAGCTAAAAACCTGTTTAAATGTACACAATGGAAAACCATGCAGTCTTTAAAGAACATGGTATAAAACTATATCCAAGAGGTATGTAAAGGAGAGAATAAGGTGTGTAACGTGCTACCATTTGTGCTTTAAAAAAAAGTCATGTGCTTGTAATTGTTGTAATTGCAAAGAATACATTTGAAATGATATACAAGGTATACAGTCATTGCTTGATATCCATGGGGAATTGGTTCTAGGACATCCCCCCTCCCCAGTAAAAATCTGAGGATGCTTATGTCCCTATATAAAATGATGTAGTGTTTGCATATAATCCACACCCATTCTCCTATGTATTTTAAATCATCTCTAGACTTCTTATGATACCTATACAAAGTCTATGTATCACTTCATTTGTGAAAATTCAATTGCTTTTTGGAATTTGTGGAATATTTTTCTGAATATTTTTCATCAGTGATTGGTTAAATTCATAGATATGGAACTCACAGATGCAGAGGGCCAGCTGTGTGAGAAATGGGTAATAGTGTTGCCCACTGGGAAGAGAAATTGGGTAGCTGGGGAAAGGAGTGGGAGAAAAACACATTTCTCACATCTACTCCTTTTGTACCTTCCAAAATGTTTTGCTATTGAGGATTTCTGGGAAGATGGTGGCATAACCAGTCAGATCTGGAGACTGTGATGTAACTACTGGATAAGCATAAGTCCCTGTGTGTGTGAGTGATTGTATGAACAATTCTGCATGTGTTTCTGTGTGTAAGTGGGTGTGTGAGAGGCTGAATGAGTGGGGAATTGAGAGCAAGTGGCCAGGGCTTTCCTGGTAAAGTCACTGGTGCCACATCTGCTCTGCTTGGAGCCTAGCACTTCCTGGAGCACAGAAGCTGAGTGCCATTTTCTAAAATCAGCAGAGCTTTTCTGGGGAAGAATGGCTGGCATGATTGCTGACTCTAACACCACAGCGTTGGGTTGAAAGTTGGTAGTGAGTGCGTGGAGGGGGTGCAGTGAGGGATCCTGAGACAGAGTCCTGAGGAAATAATGGGAAGAAGCCACCCCAAGCCTGGACTGAGCTCCAGAGCCTAGCCACCAGGTCCAAGATCCGGAGACTGTAGTGTAACTACTGGAGAGGGAGCTATCGACCCCATTGGAGACAGGAACAGCAATCAGCATAGAAACCGACCAGGCTCTCTAACACCTGGACAGAAAAACGCACCAGGGCAGTCTCTACAGAACAGCAGAAATGCATTTTGAGAACAGGTGCTATCTCTGTGTTGCACTGGGGCTGCTTTCTGTGACCTCAAAGAACATTGTCCCCAGTACAAGCCCTGGTGGTCACAGCAGATGTGGAATCTCAAACGACACACTCTCCACCCTGGGCCAGCTACTGGACAATAGAAGCAGACAGCAGAATTCCTGAGAAGGAGGCAGATGAGTGCCTAGCTGATTCTCCCCACCCCACTCCCAGCAACAAATGAAAGAAATTGGGAAGGCAGATGCAGAAAGGAGGTCCAATTCCCCTGGCATGAACTGGATTCCTGGGATCTGTGACAAAATTGGAAGAGAAAAGAAGGCAGTGATATCCCAAAATATGCTGTGTCAAGTTATTTCAGTCCCTTCCCTCACACAGGCATGCAACAGTTATCAATTGCAGGTAGCAGGGGGTAAAGATTCTAATATCTTAAGTTCCAACAGTGAAGAGGAAACCTGCTGTAACCGCTCTGCAGTTGCAGAACCCATCACAAGAGGGTCCTTCCTCTCAAAGAGACATACTAAAGCTGAGAACTCTTTATCAACTTTTTGTTTGTTTGGTTGGTTGGTTTTTGTTGTTGTCATTGTTGCTGTTTGGGGAGTATTAGTTTGTTTGTTTAATTATATCATTTGGTCGCTTTGATTGTTGGTTGGTTTTCTCTTTTCTTTCCTTCTATTTATCTTTCTTTGTTCTTTCTCTGTTTTTAATGGTTTTTTCTTTCTTTTTTCTTTATCTGTTTTTCTTTCCTCTTTTTCTCTCTTTCTCCTCATTTCTCTTTTTTTCTCTCTTTCTCCTCCTTTCTCTTTTTTTCTCTCTTTCTCCTCCTTTCTCTTTTTTTCCTCTCTTTTCTCTTTTATATCCTGTTGTAGACTCAGGGACTATGAAAGGACTATACACACTATAAGGTCATCTTGAGCAGAGTCAAAGAGTGATTCTTAGTCAGTCCATTCACCAGATAGCAAACATTATGACCTGCATATAGGTTCAGAATCCTTGCATCCCCCCACACCTTAGTAAGAGCTCAAATGTGTAAAGGGACAGCACAATGCCCCATCCCCAGCCCTACTTAATAATTGAACAAACCCAGAGCCCTGGCTCAAGGAAGGATAAAAGGTAGAGCAAATATCAGAAGGAACTGCTTCTTCATTTTCCACTGAGCAATAGATATAAAGAGAAAGATAAGAGAACTGCCACAAATGGAAAAACCAATGAAAAACTGCTGGAAACCATCAAAATCCCAGCAAAGAGTCAGTGCTATAAATAATAGCTACTGGGGCATAAATAATGGCTATTTCCCAGAATGACAGTACCCAGAAGGTACTCATGGAGATCAGAGAATCATTGGATAGAATGAATAAAAATCAAGAGATGCAAGGGTTAAAACTAAATTAAATTGCAATGGACCAAGACAGGCTCAAGAAAGCATACTTAGAAATAGCAGAAATAAAGAACTCCATCCAAGAAATATATAACAAACTGACAAGCATGGGAAGCAGAATTGACCAAGCAGGAAAAAGAATCTCAGAGCTGAAAGACCAAAATATGGAATTAACCCAATCTATTAAAAATATAGGGGGGAAAAAAAGCTTAAGAAGAAAAAGGAAACTCTCCAGAAACCAAACCTACGTCTGATTGGAATACCTGAAATAGAAAGAAAAATGGAAAACACCTTGCAACAAACATTCCATGAGGTCATTCAAGAACATTTTCCTCATCTGGCCAGAGAGATGACTATACAAGCACAAGCAATCCAGAGAGCACCAGCAAGACATCTTATGAGATAACCAATCCCTAGGCACATAGTAACTCACCTACACAAAGTAGGTATGAAAGAAAAAATCCTAAAGACAGAGAGGGAAAAAGGTCAGACTACCTACCAGGGGAAACCAATCAGAACTGCAGCAGACTTATCTGCAGAAACACTACAGGCGAGAAGGAATTGAACCCCAATCTTTAATGTTCTCAAAATAAACAATTTCAACCAAGAATTTTCTAGCCAGCCAAGCTATGCTACATCAGCAATGGAAAATTAAAATCCTGCCCAGACATCCAATCCCTAAGAGAATATGCTGCTTCAAGACCAGCTCTACAGGAGACACTTGAAAAGGTGCTGTGCATAGAAGAAAAAAAAGAAACAAAAGAAAGACTATATACTTCACAAGATCACAAACAAACACAAAAGTAGCAGAACACACAGAATACCTGCAAAAATGAAAACACACATATGAACACAAAAGCTAAATGAAAACAAAACACCCTTATAAAGCATTATGTCTGAGACAAACTCTAACCTTTCAATAATCAGCCTGAACATGAATGGACCAAATGTGCCACTGAAAAGCCACAGAATAGCAAACTGGATAAAAACACATGATCCAGTAATTTGCCGCCTCCGGGAAACTCATCTCACCACAAAGGATGCCCACAGACTCAAAGTTAGAGGATGGAAAATAAATTATCTGTTGAACATATCACAAAAGAGGGCAGGAGTCATGATCCTAATATCAGACAAAACAATCTTTAAACTATCAAAAAATTTTAAAGGTACAAAAGGACACTACATATTGATAAAAGGTTCAATTCATCAACAAGAAATGCCCATCCAGAACATATATGCACCCAACACAGGAGCACCAGCTTGTATAAAGCAGCTACTAACTAAAAAAATATATTGACTCTAACACTATCAAAATCAGGGACTTAAATACCCCACTAACAACCCCAGATATATCATCAAGGCAAAAAAAATCAACAAAGAGATCCAGAACCTCAACTTGATGCTTAACTAAATGGACTTAGTAGATACCTACAGAGCACTCCAACCAACAAACACAGAATATATATTCTACTCATCACCACATGAAAAGTATTCAAAGATCGACCCCATGCTTAGCTATAAATTAAGCATAAACAAATTTCACAAGATTGAAATACTGCCCTGCACCTTCTCAGACCACAGTGGAATAAAATTAAATATCACCACAAGCAAAATTCCCCCCAAACCCATAAAGACATGGACACTAAACAGCATGATGCTGAACAACACCTGGGTCAACACAGAAACCAAGCCAGAAATTAAAACATTCCTGGAAACAAATGAAAATGAAGAAAAATCTTGTCAAAACCTCTGGGATATCATGAAAACAGAATAGGGCAATTTATATCTCTACAAACACACATCAAGAAAATAGAGACAACAAGTTGACAGCCTAACAAATTATCTAAGGAAGGTGAAAAGGCAAGACCACCAAAACCTTAACTTCAGCAGCAGAATAATCCAGATCACCAAAGTAAAAGCTCAAATACAGGGCACAGAAGACAAAAATATCAGAAAAAAGTCAGCAAAACAAAAAACTGGTTCTTTGAAAGGATAAATAAAATTGATGGAAGCCTGGCCAGAATGACCAAGTAAAAGTGAGGAAAAGCCCAAATAAACACAATCAAAAATGCAAAAGATCAAGTTAAAACTGACTATACAGAAATGAAAAAGATTATCAGAGATTACTATGCACACCGGTATGAAAAAAAACTCAATAACCTAAATGAAATGAAAGAAAGACTTTTTAATATCCCACAACTTCCAATGGTTGAAATAAGAAGAAATTGAGATCATAAGTAGACCAATAGCAACCCAGGAAGTTGACTCTGTTGTAAGAAACTAACTACAAAAAAAAAAAAAAAAACCTCTGGACCAGACTGATTTCCAGTGGAATTCTACAAAACATACAAAGAGAAGCTGATATCAATCCTATTAAAAGTATTCCAGGCAATCGAGAAAGATGGAACTCTTCCCAAATCATTTTATGAAGCTGACATCACACTGATACCCAAACCAGGTAAAGATCCAGCTAAGAAAGAGAACTACAGACCAATATACCTGATAAAAATAGATGCAAAAATTCTCAATGAGAAATTCTAGCGAATCAGATCCAACAACACATCTCAAAAATCATTCACCGTGACCAAGTAGGCTTCATACCCAGGATGCAGGAGTAGTTTAACATCCACAAGACCATAAATGTAATTAAATATATCAACAGATGTAAAAACAAGAACTACATGATTATATCATTACACGCAAAAAAAGCTTTGATAAAATCCAGCATCCCTTCTTGATAAAAGCCCTCAAACACCTAGGCACAGAGGGAGCATACCTCAAAAAACTAAGAGCCATTTATAATAAACCCATAGTCAACATAGTGCTAAACAGACAGAAATTGGAAGCATTTCCCCTGAAAACCAGAACAAGACAGTGCTGGCCACTTTCACCTTTCCTGTTCAACATAGTGTTGAAGGTCCAAGCTACAGCAATCAGACAAGAGAAGGAAATTTGGGGTATCCAAATAGGAAAAAAAGTCAAGTTATCCCTCTTTGCTGATGACATGATCCTGTCCCTCAAAAATCCAAGATAATCTGTCAAAAACCCCCTTGCACTGATAAAGGACTTTGGCAAAGTCTCAGTGTACAAAATAAGCATGCAAAACATAGTCACTTTCTTATACACCAACAACAAACAGGCAGAAAACCTAATAAAAAGCACAATTCAATTCACCATAGACACAAAAGAAATGAAATACTTTGGCATCTTCCTAACAAAGAAGTCAAAGATGACACAAACAAATGGAAAAATATTCCATGTTTATGGATTAGAAGAGTCGACATTGCTAAGATGTCCATCCTGCCAAAGGCAAACTACAGATTCAACTCTGTACTCATTAAATTACCAACATCTTTTATCTCCGACCTGGGAATAACAATACAGAAATTCTTATGGAAACATAAATGACCACGAATAGCCAAAGCAATCCTTAGCAAATGAAACAAAGTGGGAGGTATCACACTCCCAGACTTTAAACTTTATTATAGGGCTACAATAATCAAAACAGCCTCATATTAGTACAAGAACAAGCATACAGACCAATGGAATAGGATAAAGATTCCGGAAACAAAATCTCAATTTATCAATAAACTCATCTTCAACAAAGCCTCGAACAACAACGACCGGGGAGAGGAGAACCTATTCAGTAAAGGGGGGCTTGGAAAACTGACTGACCACATGCAGAAGAATGAAATAGGTCCCCTACTTATCATTATACACAAAAATCAACCCCAAATGGATCAAAGACCTAAATGTGAAACCCCAAACTTTAAGAATCTTAGGAAATGCAGGAGAAACCCTTACAGAAATAGGAATAGGCAACCAATTCCTGATCAAAATCCAAAAAAGCCCATGCCATAAGAGGTAAGACAGACAAGTGGAACCTCATCAAACTGAAAAGCTTCTGCAAAGCCAAAGAAACCATCAGGAGAATGGGAGACAGCCCACAGAATGGGAAATAATATTTACCAAAAGCATATCTGACAAAAGCCTAACATCCAGGATCTACAAGGAACTCAAATGTGCTGAAAGGAAAAATAAAAACAGCTCCATTAAAAAGTGGACAAAAGACATGAAAAAAACACTTTTCCAAAGAAGACACACAAGCAGCCAAGAGACACATGAAAAAATGCTCAGGCTCACTAATCATCAGAGAATTTCACATCAAAACCACATTGAGATACCACCAAACTCCAGTAAAAAGGCCATAATTAATAAAACAAAAAACAACAGATGCTGGCGAGGATGCAGAGAAAAGGGAACGCTTCTACACTGTTGGGAATGCAAGCTAGTTCAACCTCTTTGGAAAAGTGTGACGATTCCTAGAAGAATTAGAAAATGACTTTTCATCCAATTCAGCAATACCCTTTCTGGGAATATACCCAAAGGAACTTAAACCACTCTACAATATAGATACCTGCACACGCATGTTTACTGCAGCACTATTTACAATAGCAAAAACATGGAACCAACCGTGCTGCCCATCAAAACTGGACTGGTTAAAAAAAATGTTGACTGGGCTCAGTGACTCAGCCTGTGATCCCAGCACTTTGGAAGGCCGAGGCAAGTGGATTGTCTGAGCCCAGGGGTTCAAGACCAGTCCAGGCAACTTGGCGAGACCTCATATCTACAATAAACCAAAAATTAGTTGGGCCTGGTGGCATGCGCCTATAGTTCCAGCTACTTGGAAGACTGAGGCAGAAGGATCACCAGAGCCATGAGTGTGCCAGTGCACTCTAGCCTGGGCGACGAAATAAGATTCCAACTCAAATTTAAAAAAAAAAAATGTGGTGCATATACATGATGGAATATTATGCAGCCATAAAGAAGAACAAAATTATAGACTTCACAGCAACTTGGATGGATTTGGAGTCTATAATACTCAGTGATTTATTGCAGAAGCAAAGAACTAGGTACCATATGTTCTCATTCATAAGAAGACCCTTAAGTTTTACCACAATATAAGGGATTGGCAGCAGCCAGAAACTGCCAGGAGAGGGAGGAGGAACAGAAAACATTAATAAGGGTATCTGATCTCAAACCAGGTAAAGTGGGGACCAAAAGTAGGTTCAAACTTTACCTGTATGATGATCACTTGTATACCTAATCCTGAGTTATAACCCACATCTTTAAAACAAAATAAATTTTTTAAAAAGAAGTCAAAAGTCAAAAATTCCACCTATTAACTACTCAAAAAATTAGCTACTTAGATTTTTCTTTTATGTATTCAGGACACAGATAAAGAACATTTTGTAAGTACATACACAAAACAATAGAAATAACGTATGTGACATATGTATTTGAGTTATCCAGGCAGAATCCACAGCTGACTGATGAAGAAACTAAGTCAGCAGCCAAGGACTTCAGAGTATCTTTGGGTACCGTGAAGTCACAACCCCAAACTGAAGCAGTGAGATGCATCTGTTAATAGAATTCCTGTCTCAGAGGTGCCGTGCTGCCATCCAACCGGCACTGGGAGTCTGGCTTTATTGATAGATGAATAAGATTAAATGTGACACCTGTGTCCAGTGAATCCCCTGGCTCCATTTAACTAACACTTTAGAGCAGCTGCTTTTGAAAAATTACCTTCAGGCTAGGCCCACCCTAGCAGAACAAAAAAATCCTCACCTTAAGTACTTTTCCAGTTCCCAATAAACAAGAATGCTTGCCCTGCAAGAGGAGAACTGAGCTATATTTTATTTGAAGTCACATCTGTCGCTTTCTTTTTTATTTCTTCTGCTGTCTACCTTAGATCACAATGCCTGTGTTACCACAACATCTTTCTAAGGGATTGCAGCAACCTCCTCTTTAAAGACCTTCAATGGATGCTCGTCAACTGTAGCATGAAGTTCATGCTCAGTAGTGTTTACAAAATCTTTCACAATCTGTTCTCAAAATCATTTCAGCCTGTTTTGCCCACTCCCATGCATCTACACAAAACTACTGGACTTTCTCCAACTATATCATAGTCTTCTATATCTTCAAACCATTGCACATGCTTCTGTCTTCATTACCTTTTTAATGAACCACCACTAATTTATCAAGACTGAGGTCCAATGTCACCTCCTAATGAAGTATTCCCCAGCCCTACCAGACCAAATTGATTAATGAATACAATCTTGTTGACTCCAGAGCAAATGCACAGCTTGCGTGAGTTTCTGCTGTAGTATTTATTATAATGCCTTATTATATATTATTATATATCTTACCCATCTCTCCTCAATATTTGTGGTCTCAACAAGAGAGGGACATGTGATTTACTCATCTTTATATCCACACAGCTTCAAGCACATAGGAAAAGTTTGACAATTATATTTCTAATAAATACATAGATACTTTGCACTTTCTGAATATCGAATTCAACCCTCACATTCTTCCAAGCTCTCCAATTTGTAGCCTTCTGGTTCACACATTACATGCATCCCCACTCCTTCCTGGAGGAGAGCATTTATGATCTTCCATATTCTAATTGTTGCTGAAGTGTCCAGTTCCATTTCTCATTTACAGAAGCATTTCAACCTAGTTCAACTGCTCTAAATCTAGTCTGTAGTTCCCTGTCTTAAAACTCTTACTCACTCTATTCTCTTTGCCAATGTTCTCCACTTGTACACATTAAAACCACAGTGTGATACCATTATATACCCACCAGAATGGCTAAACTGAAAAAGCCACTTACTCATTGCTGGTGTGAATGTAAACTGCCATACCACTTTGGAAATCTGTTTGACTAAATGTAAATTCTCATAATCCACGAATTCTACTCCTAGATATATACCCAACAGTTTGTACATGTTGGCAAAAGATGCCAAACTCTGTGAAGTATATAAGATGGTTTATTCTGAGCCAAATGTGAGTGACTTAGGCCCATGACATCATTCAAGTAGGTCCTAAGAATGTGTACCTGTCGTGGTTGAATTGTACCTTGGTAACAATTTTGGAGGACATTTTGGTTACATTTTGGAGGACAGAAGTTACAGAAAACCATAAATCAATACATGTGGGATTTACATTGTTTCAGTCAAGGAAGGCAGAGTATCTCTAAGTGGGTGTTTGCAGGTTGCAGGTGAATTCAAAGATTGCCTAACTGGCAATTAGTTAGCAAGAGTTATCTAAGGAATTTTGAAAGTAGTATGAAGAAGAAATGGGCAGCTTGAGGAATAATAATGAAGTGAAGTTTCCTGATATGTAGATGAAGTTTCATTGGTTGCAGACTTCTGAGAAAATAAGTGTTTTAAAAGGTGCCTGGAGTTCCCAAAAGATAGCCTTACAGGGTCATAAAATACTTTGATTTTCCTTCTTTTTCTGTTATGTAATGCTATGCCAGAGTCGGGTTGAAAAGTGAGCTGTATTATATAGGGGAGTCAATAAAAAGTCTATCTTCCCAGGCCCCTTAGTTAAGAATTTGACAAGATAAAGAAAGAAAGTCAGAGTTCAGTCCTTGTACAGTAGAAATAAGAGAATGTTCATAATAGTGAACGAAAGTGAAGATAACTCAAATGTTCATCCTCAGTAGGATGGATACACTGTGGCTTATTTACACAATGGAATACTACAGATAAATGAGAATGAACTCTAGTTCAGTGGAGTAAATAGAGACCTAAAGGACAACAGAGACAAAAGATTTAATGATCATGAAGTTCAAAACCAGGCAAAAATCATCTATGGTGATAGAAATCAGGATTATTGGTGGCCTGTTAACCAGGATGAGAAATTAGGGGGTCTTCTATGGTGCTGGCAAATATTATATTTCTTTATCTGGGTTGTATTATGTGCCTTGCATTTTGAAGACTGATCAAACTATTCCATTATGTTTTGTATTATATGTGAATAAAATGTAAGGTAAAATCTCCACAGCACCTAACCTATGCTTTCATGTAGATGAAGTTCTTTTAAATGTTTGGTGGTGCATTGATGGAATTCTATTTCCCTTTTGGGGCTTGAGTAAATTTGGGGGCAGGATCAATGGTTTTGAATTATACTGATGTTGTTCACACACCAGGTGGGTTTTATCTCTTGGCAGGTGACACAACCAAAGATGATTTAACAATAGGATTTTACTACTTGCAATAAGTGAGAAGGCTAACAGGGATAACTCTCCAAAACGATGCCTCCATGAACAAGGTAAAAATGGGGCATTTTTTGTTGAAAGCAAGATTTGTTGAGAGAACAGAAAAGCTCCCAGAGTGGGAGGGGACCTGAGGGAATTGCCCTAAAAACAGGGCTTTTATTAGGCTGTTTAGCTGAGCCATTTATGTAAAGGTGAAGTAAAGGCAGTGCAAGGTGCGATTGCAGATCATGCATCTACATGCATTGCATGCATGGAAAATGGCAAATAAGCTCCTCCCTGGGCAAGGTTGTTAGTAGGATAATGAGAGTTCTCCAAAGGCCCTTTCCAACTCAGGCATCACTGGATCCAACTGGTTTTTGTTTTTACTCCGCTGAGTTTCTTCCTGGAACTGTTTGAAACAAGAACTCAAGGTACAACAGTTACCAGTGGGGATTTTTTTTCACAGTGTGTATCCGGGGACCCTGGGTTACACTAAGAAGATCAACATGTTTAGTCTGCTCTTCTCTGCTTTTAAAGTATCAAAACTAAAATCTGTAGAGACCAGACAGTTCCACCTGGTCCCTGTGAACAGCTGGGGCAGCTGGAGTATCTACTTCCTTCTGTTCTTCTCAGCTGTGTTGAGAGCTTCTTGAGAAAAAAGACTGCCTCCAAAGAGTGCATTTTCTGGGATGCCATTAATGCCCTTCCCTGCTTGCCTCTTTTTTTTAGAGCAGTACTGTACTCAAAGTATGACCCAAAATGAGCAGCATTAGTATCACCTGTGAACTGATTAGAAATGCAAATTATGAGCTCACCTCTGACAAAATGAGTCAGATGGTTGTCAGGCCTGGGAATTTGTGAAACTAGTCCAACTTCTTCACAGAACTGATGATTGTAGTTTCTTTGAGTAAACATGCAAATTGACCCTCCCAGTCCTAAGGCTTAAAAGTTACATTTGTCTTATCTGAGTTACCTTCTCAGAAAACCGACCCTCTGGCCAAGGAACTGAAACCCACCAGATCACCATATCCAGACAATGAGATACCAGACACCTCCTCAATTCCTATTTACCAACTTCTCTTCCTTACTCCTCCTTAACTTCTGTTCTCTACCTTTCTGCCCCACTATATAAACCCCTAAATTCAGTGGAACAAGAAAACAGATTGGAGACTGAAACTCCAGACCTCCTTGATAATATTACCCAAATAGAAAGACTTGTTCCCTGGCAATACTCATCTCATTAATTGGTTTTCTGTGAGGCAAGCAACAGGATCTTAACCGAATGTTTTGGTAACATTTGTCTTTCAACAAGATCCCCAGGTGTATTAACCACATCTTTAATTTTCTACATCCAGATGCTTTAACATCTGGGACCTTGCTGACCCTGAAGGGACTGCCTAACCCAGGGTTGGCCAATTTCTAGAGATAGGAAACAACTCAGAGTGTGTTTTTAATTATAAACAAATCAGTCTAGATTCCAAACACCAGCAACCTCTTTTACGGGGTTTTCATTCTCAGGGCCATATTCTCCTGCCCTCATCACTCCCATTATACTCAGGCCCATATTCACCTGCCCTCATCAGACCATGAGCGAGCTCCAGCCCCCATGCCACAGAACCCATTGAAATTATTTACATTAGCCAATCCCAAACCTGTTACCAAACCTGTTACCCTGTCTCATCATTTCCTTTCTGCAGAAACCATATTTGGCTATTTGGGTTCTTGTCTACCAGTCCTCTTCCTCTGCCTCATGATTGACCCCAGTGCTTCTCTGTATGGTTCCCATAGCCTGGCATGCTCCCTCCTCTTGGGAACTGTGAGTTTTAAACTGTCTTTTCCCTTTTCACTTTTTAAATTTGTTTTAAATGAAGGGAGTACATGCATACCTTTAAATGAAGGTTTGCTACATGGATGTATTGCATGGTAGTGAGGTTTGGGTTTCTAATGAAATTATCACCCAAATAGTGAACATGATACTCAATGGGTAGTTTTTCAATTCTTGTCCTCTCCTTTTTAGGAGAACCCAGTGTCTGTTATTCTCACTTTTATGTTCGTGTGTACCCAGTGTTTAGCTCCTTCTTATAAGTGAGAGAATGCAGTATTTGGCTTTCTGTTTTTGTGTTAATTTGCATAGAATAATGGCCTCCAGATGCATCCATGTTGCTGTAAAGGACATGAACTTATTAATTTTTATGACTCTGAAGTATTCCATGGTATATATACACCACATTTTCTTTATTCAGTCCACCATTGATGGGCACTTAGGTCAGTTCTATGTCTTTGCTATTATGAATAGTGCTACAACAAATAAGCTAGTGCAGGTGTCTTTTTGGTGAAACAATTTATGTTTCTTTGAGTATATACCTAGTAATGGAATTGTTGGGTCAAGTAATAATTCTATTTTTAGTTCTTTGAAAAATCTCCAAACTACTTTCCAAAGGATCTGAACTAGTTTGCATTCCCACCAGCAACTTATGAGCACTCCCTTTTCTTCACAACCTCACCAACATCTGTTATTTTTTGACTTTTTTAATAATAACCCTTCTGACTGGTGTGAAATGGTATCTCATTGTGGTATTGATTTGAATTTATCTGATAATTAGTGATGTTAAGCATTTTTCCTATGTTTATTTGCCGCTTATATGTCTTCTTTTGAGAAGAGTCTATTCATGTTCTTTGCCACTTTTTAAATGGAGTTGTCTTTTTCTTGTTGGTATGCATAAGCTTCTTATAAATCTTGGATATTAGTCCTTTGCTGGATGCAAAGTTTGCAAATATTTTCACCCATTTTGTAGGTTGTCTCATTATTCTTTTGATAGATTCTTTTGCTGTGCAGAAGCTCTTTAGTTTAATTAGGTCCCACTTGTCAATTTTGTTTTTTACTGAGTATGCTTTTGAGGACTTGGTCATAAATTCATTGCTTAGACCAATGTCTGAAAGAATGTGGTCTACGTTATTTTCTAAGATTTTTATAGTTTGAGGTTTTATATTTAAGTCTTTAATCTATCGAGTTAACTTTTTTACATGATGAGAGGAGGGGTCTAGCTTCATTCTTCTGCATGCATTTAGCCAGCTTTCCCGGCACCATTTATTGAATAAGGTGTCTTTTCCCTAATGTTTATTTTTGTCAACCTGGTCAAAGATCAATTGGTTGTAGGTGAGTGGCTTCATTTCTGGATTTTTTATCCTGTTTTATTGGTCTATGTCTATTTTTGCACAGTGCCATACTGTTTTGATAACTATAGCCTTGCAGTAAAATTTGAAGTTGGGTAATATGATGCCTCTTGCTTTTTCCTTTTGCTTTGGCTATTTGAGCTCTTTTTTGCTTCCAAATGAATTTAATAATTGTTTCTAATTCTGTGGGGAAAAATTATGCTGCAAATATTGAAAATCTTTTCTCATATAGGAATTGTGTTAAATCTGTAGACTGCTTTGGGCAACAGGAACATTTTAACTATATAGATTCTTCTAACCTATGATCATGGAATGTTTTTCCATTTGATTGTGTCATCTGTGATTTCTTTCTGCAGTGTTTCATAGTTCTTGTTTTAAATATCTTTTGTCTCCTTGGCTAGACAGATGTATTTCCAGGTATTTTATTTTCTTATGGTTATTTTAAATGGGATTGCATTGTTGATTTTGTTCTCAGCTTGAACATTGTTAGTATATAGAAATGCTACTAGTTTTTGAATATTGATTTTTGTATCTATTGAAGTCACTTATCAAATCTAGGCATCTTTTCCTGGAATCTTCAGAGCTTCTTAGAAACAGAATCAAGTCATCTGCAAAGAGGGATAATTTGACTTTCTTTTTTTCTGATTTGGATACCTTTTCTTTCTTTCTTTTGCCTGGATAGGACTTCCAGTACTATGTCAAATAGAAGTGATTAAACTGTATTTTCAATGGCAGTCATCTCCTTAACTGCTAACCTTTCTATACCCCAAATTTTCAACTTTTAAAAAAAGTTTTAAAACAAAGTTTATTAGAGAAAGAAGAGAGAAAAGAAAAAGAGACATTCCAGAACTAGCATGGGTAAAATAAACCATCCCAAATTTTCTCTTCATATATTGTATTTTTGTATTTTAAAATACCAGATTTGCGCCGGGCTCGGTGGCTCAGCCTGTAATCCCGCACCTTTGGGAGGCTGAGGTGAGTGGATTGCCTGAGCCCGCGGGGCAGGAAGACCTCGTCTCTACAATAAATCAAAAAATCAGACAGGCGTGGTAGCGCACGCCTGTAATTCTGGCTACTCGGAAGGCTGGGGTGGAAGGATCGCTGGAGCCCAGCAGGTTGAGGCTGCGGTGGCCGGGAGCAGCCACTGCACTCCAGTCTGGGCGACAGAGTGAGACTCCAACTCAAAAAAAAAACCAACCCAGATTTGTATGTGCATTAAAGTTGGAGAATCAGTGCTTTAGAAATACTTACCTATCATTTGTAAAAGAGCTATCTAGAACACACCACCTCAGTCCTTAATGCATCTTCCTCCCAGAAAAGGAACTAAATCCTGTCAGAGAAGGAGTTACCTTTGTCCTAAGACCAAGGCTCTGAGTCTCTCTTCAATGTGATGGCAGCAGTACCACACCTCCACCACTTCCACCCACGACCCCATCTCTGGTTTTCCAAATATAACAGGTCAGGTCTGAGCAACTTTTTGGATTTATGATGAGATAAGCAGGGACAAGGAGTTCTCAAAAAATTCCAAAGTAGAAATGACCCATGAGGTTACTCCATCTTAGAACAAAGCTGCTCCAACCTGGAATCTTGCTCCAGGATTTTTCACTCAGTTGGTTATAGTGATGATGTTAGAATTTATTGCTGGACTCCAGAATTCTCCCTCTCAACTTCTGAATCTCTTGCTCAATTTGGAGATTCTATTTTCTCTATTTCTCCATGGGATTTTCTTATCCATTTTCTATCTTCTTAAAAGTTGTAACCCAATCATCCAAAAATAATTTTTTTCAGAACTTTTTTCCCTCTGGTCACCATTCTAGCTTCAACTTATGTTTATCTAATATCCTTTGTCAGAGGAAAACTTATGAAATTATATATACCATGTATAATTTACATAAATGAATCAATAAAAGAGAATTCTTACTTCATTGCTCTCTCCCACAGTCATCCATATTCATAAACAAGAGCATCCCTTCCCTCCTGAGCATAGGGTGCAGCCATTTGTCATTTTAAAGTGTCATGAGTAGAAAACTAGAGATGATGGGGTAATTCTAACAAGAGGGAATTTCCCCAAACTCCCAATTCAGTGTTGGTAGATAGAGCTCAGGGGACCACACTCATGATTCCAACTCCAACACCACAAAATAAGAATAATAAATGACCATTTGTTTAATGCATTCTGAATGCCAGGTAATGAGCTAAGCACTTTATAGAATTGGATTATCAATTAACTTCATGATAATCCTATGCCCAATGAGGCACCTAAAACTCAAAATATTAAGAGACTTTTGGTTATGTACCTTATAAGAAGTACAATCATTATTCAGACTCAGACCTTTCTGATGCAAAAGACACTGCTCTTTTTTTTTTGAGTTGGAGTCTCACTCCGTCGCCCAGACTGGAGTGCAGTGACTGCTTCCAGCCACCGCAGCCTTGACCTACTGAGCTCCGGCGATCCTTCCGCCTCAGCCTTCCAAGTAGCTGGAACTACAGGCGCGCGCTGCCACGCCCGGCTAATTTTTTGATTTATTGTAGAGTTACCCAGGCGGGTCTCGAACCCGCGGGCTCTGGCAATCCACTCGCCTCGGCCTCCCAAAGCACGGGATTACAGGCTGAGCCACCAAGCTCGGCCGACACTGCTCTTAATGACTATGAGATGGATATAAGACTGAAGCTGCTTTCAGCAGAATAGGTTGGAAGTTAGATATGGGATTGTAATGTGCCACTGAGGATTTGAAATACGATAGTCACGAATTTTTCCATGATACTCAAGGTGAAAAAAAGGTCATATTTCTTAATTTTTATAAATCAAATTAAAATCTGACTCATGGCCCTCAGACACCAAAGTCAACTTGGAGTTCAATATCAGTAATAATTGAGTCTTTCTTTCTCCCCTCTTCTACTGGACTTACATAGGTTCATAAAATTAGTGAGGAATCTAGTCCTTAGAGTGTTCTGATATTTAATGCTTAGAGAGTCAAGGTTTCCACACTATCTATGAGTTTCTGTGTCTACTAGTCAGTTTCACTGGCTTCTATTTCCACTCAGGATTCTGGTATATTACAAAGCCATCCTCCCATGAGATCCTGCTACATTTGGGCTGCTGTATTCAAGTGAGATCCTAGATTCTACTGCCTGAACATCTCTGGCAAACGTCTCACAGAGTTCCTCTTCAATGTCCTCTTTAACTCATTCTCTTCAACAGCACCAGCCTCCAAATCCTTTCTCCATCAGGCTCAATTTGTCAATTGCTGTCAACATTTTTAAACAAAGTCTTTTTTAGAGTTGACCCTGGGGCTACCCACCATTTCTCACATTATAAATGAAAACAAAATACAATTCCTATTATTGATTTTGGATAAGGAAGCCCAAAACTAAGAAGAGGGAGAGAGCTACTTACTTTTTTGTTTCCCAATGAGAACAAAGCGATGTCAGGGTAGAGAACAAAATATCAATCAATTTTTCAATAGTTCTCATTCTTAAGGGAGCTCTCATACTTAAGGGGTCAAAATTTTAGCTCTGAAAACAAGACAATCCCTTTTTTAAAAAAAACTCTTGAGATTCTTTCTTCATGTGTTCCCCAGATTAAAACTCTCTGGAGGTGAGAAAGAAAACAAACAACAACATACTATTATTTTCTTTATCTTTCAAAACCTAGTAGTTCAAATGTCTCATCTTCCATGGAACTTCCTTGATCATCATTTTGATCCGTCCTTCTTTCCTTTCTCTGTTCTCATAGCAGTTTGATGGATCTCTGCCTTGTACTATGCTATGTATTCTAGATATGAGTTAAGTGTATTGAATAGAAATTTTTTTTTAAATACCTGTGTCATCTCCTAGCATACAGATGAGAGTACATCTGTATGAAACAACTTTATCTAGTCCCAGTAGAGACAGGGAAAAAATGTTTTGGCTTAATAGTCATGAATTGAGATGAGAAAAGCATAAATATGCCCAGAGTTTGGCAAACTTCATCTCCAAAACTTTATTGGACAGAGTAACTTTTGCTGGCTTTGAATTACTGACAGTCATCCAGGGTAATTTTATGACAAGTTCTCTTACTTAAAAATGTAACTTGGACATCGACCAAATCTATATAGTAGCATTCTTATACTGCCAGAATACCTCAACTGCTCTGGGAGGGGAGTCTGTCCCTAGGAAATGGTGCAGAACAACCCAAATAGGGGGCTGATTACCCCTCTTGGGTGTTGGAGGCTGAAAATCCAACCCTGAGACTGCAAAGTGCATCCAGGGATACCAGCCAGTTTAAGATACAGTCTGGTATAGTGCAGACAGCTCTCAGCTGGGGATCAGAAGCCTAGGATGTAATAAGGAGGAACAACTGTGGGACTTTATCCACCTGCTATTTGAATGTGTCTAATGGATGTGTTAACTTTCTACTCAGTAATGAATGCCTTGCCCCCTGGGCCCTCTTTTCCCCAGAGCCATGGCCCCTTAGCACTGACCTGTAAGCTCAGCTTAGTTTCTGTGACCATGAAGTCTAAGTCAAAAAGAATTTAAGGAATCACATTTGATCTTATCTTCTGCATGGCATAACCACACTGTGGCTTTTCTTTCAGGCACCTCTTTTTCCACCACCACTTCTCATAACCTATTTTTTATCAACTTTTGCCTTTTCTCCTATTAATCTGCCTTTTGGGATTATTAATCTCCTTCTAATCTCTCCTATTAATCTCCTTCACCATAGGAGGTCCGTATAGTATGTGAATTTTTTTTTAAGTTGAAGTCTCACTCCGTCGCCCAGGCTGGAGTGCAGTGGCATGCTCAAAGCCACCTCAGCTTCAACCTGTTGGGCTCCAGCGACCCTTCCACCTCAGACTTCCAAGTAGAGACAACTACAGGCTCATGCTACCATGCCTGGCTAATGTTTTTTATTTATTTTAGTAATGAGGTCTCGCCAAGTTGCTCAGGCTGTTCTTGAACCCGTGGGCTCAGGCAATCCTCTCACCTCGGCCTCCCAAAGTACCAGGATTACAGGCTTGAGCCACTGCACCCTGCAGTGAATTGTCTTATTAAATTTATTTTTAAATGTATTTTTTATAGTTCCATGGATTTTGATTATTTTTAGCTTTTATTTTAGAATTTGGGGTTATGTTTGAGGACTTGTTACATAGGTATATTGTGTGAAGGCGAGGTTTGAGATTCTAGTGAGTTTGTCCCCCACCACAGGAGTAAGCATAGTCCCCAATAGCTGATTTTGTATTTCTTATCCTCTCTCCCTCCCTCTCTCCCTCCTTTAACAGTACCCAATATCTGTTGTTCCCGCCCTTGTGCCCATGTGTTCCCAGTGCCTAGTCCCCACTTATGAGTGAGAATATGCGGTATTATGATTTTGTTTCTATATTAATTCATTTAGAATGATGGTCTCCAGCTGCATTCATGTTGCTGCAAAGGACATATTTTGTTCTTTTTCATGGCTGCATAGTATTATAGCATATATGTACCATAATTTCTTTAGCCAGTCCACTGTTGATGGGCATCTGGGTTGGTTCCATATTTTTCAATAGTGAATATTGCTACAATAAACATAAGAATGCAGGTGTCTTTTGGTAGAATGATTTATTCTTCTTTGGGTATATTCCCAGAAGTAGGATTGCTTGGTCTTATGGTAATTCTATTTTTAGTTATTTGGGAAATCTCCAAACTGCTTTCCACAGAAGTTGAACTAGCTTACATTCCTGCCAACAGTGTACAAGCATTCCCCTTTCTCCACAACCTTGCTAACATCTGTTGCTTTTTTGACTTTGTAATAATAGCTATCCTGACTGGTGTGAGATGATGTCTCAGCCTCTTCCTTTTCGGTCAACATGGAAGGGAGGGAGGGAGGGAAGGAAGAAGGAAGGAAGGAAAGAAGAACAGAAGGAGGGAAGAAAGGAGAGAGGGAGAAGAAACCAAAAGTATTTCATCCAAAATCTACTTCTTTGACATATTTTGAGATGCCTGTTCAGAGGTCCCGTAGACAGGAATAGCTATGCAAAATTTCCCTTCATGAAGGTTTGCATCTATAGAGAAAACTTACACTGGTGAAATAAACAGCCAGGCTTTCTCTAGCCCCCCAAAGACCCCATCTAAATCTAGGAAGGACTGCCTCCTGAGAATCTGACACCTCTGAGGATCTGACAAAGCCTTCCTCTTTCTGAGAGCCACTCCCTGTGAGAGTTCATCATAACAGGACCACCTTTGCTAGTCAGATCTTTCCTCTTCTTTCCCTCCCTTGACCAGTCTTGTCACTGCTCCAAGCCCTTGTTCTTTCTGTAACTTCAGGGTTGTTTAAAACTTCAAACATCTGTCTTTTTATTTGAGTTTTTCATATTGTATATGACCCCCATGGATAAATATGCATGACTTTTCTCTTGTTCATCTCCTTTGTCAGTTGATTTTCAGCAAAATGTCAGAGGGCAATAGTCCTTGTCTCCTACACAGGACAGACAGACAATACCAAGTGTCGTTGAAGATGTGAAGAAACTTGTATGTTCTTATATTGATGGTGAGGCTGTAGCATAAAGCAAATGTAGTTCTATTTAAATTATTGAATAGATAATATTACAGGGAGTCTGCAGACATTGACAAAATTGTAAAGGTGTTATCCAAGTGACTGAAGTATAAAAAAAGCCCAAATCTTTAACCTGTGTAGGGCAATCAGGGCCCTACACATTCTAGTTCCGACTTCTCAGCCTTATTACCCTCCTCCCCTCTCCCTAGAATGTCCAAAGTCATTCCAGTTACCTTGCCTTTATCTTACTATGAGAATAACTTGAATTTATGGAGAGTAAATTCTATTTTAAATGTGGGTAACCACATAAGATCTTGGACATCCATCATCTTATGCAATCTTTGTAATATTCCTATATAAGTAGCTATTTTTATCCATAGTTACAGATAGATAAACACGAAGCTACAGAGGATTAATAACTTGAATATAACTGCAGTGAAATCCACTACTAACATGGCCCCTCCTGAAATAAATGTCTATTCATCCTCATACATTGGGTTGCTTTTTGGTTTGGGATATGGAGAAAGGGTCAGATAATGCTGCTGCTTCTCTCTCCTGGCACACAGTGAGGGCAGAGCCCAAATATGAGGCCCCATGAGCTCATGGCTCTTTCCTATCTCTTGGTCAGTCACTTTTTTGGCTTAAGGATTTATTTCACTTTAGCAGAAACCTCAAGAGACAGATGATTTCTCCAGATTTAAAAGTGCTTGACATTTAATAAGTCATAAACTTGATTCTGAGCATTACCTTTCCTATCTAGGCAAACTTTCCATCCCTGAGCTGTCAAAATGGTTTAACTTGGCCAAGGCAATGTCAGCTAGTGAACACTGAGCATTAATTTGAGCATAGTGGAGACTCATAGTGATCTTTTCTTCTAGTCTCAACCCAGGATCAGGAAAGTAGAGATTCAAATGATGAAGCAGGGCTTGCCTGAATACTCAAGCCTGGCATTCAGCCCTGTCTCTGCTGCTGTTAGTGAGGAAAGAGAAGGCTCTACTCACCCCTTATATAACTTAGTAGACCTGTAGCCCCAAATTCCAAGACGTTACATGCCTCTCATTTCAGAGCTGAGAAACAATGACCTCCTTGTTTTTCTTCTTTCATCCATTTGCCTAACTCAGTGCATAAAGGCTTATGTGTCCTTCAAGTTCCATGTTCCATCTTCATAATCCCTCAACAAGTTTAGCCAAGAAGCATGGGCTTCCTCTTTCTATTTCCTTTCTTAATCTTAGGACCTGCAATTGCATGCCCAAGCAGAACTGTGTGTTGTAGCTGGCTCTTTGATGTCTTGCTTATGTCTGGCATGCAGTCAATTCCTCAATAAATTTACATAGAGCAAGCTCTAGTGTTTGCTTCAATTTCTTTCTCTACCTCCCATATTTGACCTTTACACTACCTTAGTCATCTCGGGAACAACAGTTATAAACTAGGGACTTTATAACTCTGTATGTGTCAAGCCCACATACCAACTGTACTATTAACTATAAAATAGTTTTCTTTCCATTGTGTGTTTGTGTGTGTGTGTGTGTGTGTGTGTGTGTGTGTGTAAAAGGACTAACAGATAAGAGAATAAATACGAAAAGCATAAGAAAGGGTCATGACCCCAGAGAAAATAGAGTACTGGGGAAAATTACAGCTAGTCCTATGGTTGCAGGGCTCTGGCTTTGAGATTCTCATGAGAGGATTTGGGTTTCAGAGTTGGTCCTCTGTGCTTCTCCCTCCCAGCATTGAGTGGATCAGCCTTTAGAGGAGACCATTTTGCTTAATTTCTTTTCACTGATGGGTACCAATGTCTGTTGCTTGCCAGTTCATAAAAAATGTCTTCAGAGCTTGTGAATGACTCAGCTTAGCTCTCAATGCATTTCTTTAAAAAGATAGAAAAGAACCTTTATGTGTAAGGTAGTGCACTCCTGTTAAGTGATTTAACTCATCTAACTTTACAAAATAATTATCATTACTGTTTTTCCTCAAAAGAAGAAACTGAGGATCCCAGAAATTAAATAGTGACCATACAGGCAGTGGTGTAGCTGGCTTGCACCAGCTGGTGAGGGCTATCTGTACATCTCTCTTCCCAAATTCACATTTATTAGTGATGTCTAGTCATTAGCTTGGAATCAGTCGTTGTGGTAGTGTTTTCTTTATGAGAATCAGCAAATGCTACAAAACAGCATTTTGACTTTTTGGTGTTTTGTTGTTGTTGCTGTTGTTGTTTTGAGAGCTAGTTGTTAAACATTTCATACCACTGAGAAAAGGATTAAAAACTGATTCTTGTAGATACAGCATTAAGTGCCTTCTTTGAGTCTGACCCAGAACCTTTATCAGGCTGAGACACCTAACAGTGTTGTCCTCCAGCTAGTACTGCACCATCTTTCCAAAATGACTTCTCCGGATACTTTGTAATTATATGTTTATGGCCCTTGTTCCAACTTCGATCAGTGTTGCATTCTTTTCACAATTTGTGCTAAGCCCACAGATTACTTGTATTATTAGCCATTTAATAGTTTTCTTTAAGTTGACTCATTTTGTTTTACTCATGTAAAGATGCTTTTTAAAAGAATTGAATGGATAAAACAGACAAAAAGTACAAAAAGCAGGAAGGGTGAGAGAGAGTCTGTTGACTCTGGGTTAAAAGATAAAGCCTAGAATTGCCAGAACATGAAAAGAGAAGTGAACTTTGAGGGTCTTGATCTTGAAGGATTTACAAAAATAGCTAAGGGAAGAGAGTGGAACAAGCTAAGGGTAGCCAGCCTAATAAGAAGGGAGAAAGATGGTGGCCAATTGGATGTGTGATCTGGGGAGGAGGAATCTGAGAATACTCGTATCATGCAGATCAGTGAAGCTACTTTGAGGATGAAGCCCTATGGACTGAGAGAAGGATGGAGCCTAGAGTGGGGTGGGGGGTTACTGAGCAACTGGAGAGGCTAAAAGAGAAACTGACTTAGGAGCTGGGATTCTTCAAGGTGGTAGTTTGAGATGGAGCTGCAGGGAAGGACATAGCAGGGGCAGAAGCTCAGGAGAAAGTTCTTGGAAAGTTAAGAGTAGGTTAAAAAGAGAAGGTTAAAAAGGCAGCGATGAGCTGACAGCTAGTAGGAGGATGCAAAGGAACCCCAGTGGGTGAGCTGTGGTATCAGAAGGACCAGAGGTATGGAAGATGGTGGAGAAAAGTGGACAGAGGATGCGCCCATCACTAAATAAGAATGAGAAGGTTGCCCTTTTGAGCCTTAATAATGAACAGTGTCAGTTTCCAGTGAAAGACATCAGTGAACACCCATGTGCCATTAATGGTATACATACCACATTCTGAGAAACATGGTCTTCACAGGGACCAACTTGGTAATTACATCCAAAAAGGGGAAAAGTCAACTTTCTTGACCCTTTTCTTCTGGGAAGCTTGCTGTTGTCTGTCTATCACTGAATTATTTAATTTTCTGCATGTTACTTAGTCAGATACAGATCCTTTTGCCAAGGATCAATATGAAGCTAACAGGTAAAAATGTCCTGAATTTTTGCTGCTCCCCTAAATGGAGTTCATCCAAGCTCTGCCAATTTTTGTTGTGCTAGTTCTCAACACTCCCCCACACGGATACACTTGTAATAATTTACAAATGGTGACAGTTACAATCAATTGAGCTCCTATTACATTCCAACTCCTCTGTACTCCCTTGCTTCCAGTCTTGAAAACTGTATTACCCTCACTTAAAGATGAGGCCATTGAAGCTCAAAGAAGTGGGTTAAAGTTTCATTCTTTTTAAGTGGCAGATTTGAGTTTCAAATCCAGGTGTACCACACAACGTTACCTTTTCCCATTGTTCTATGAATTAGGCTAAATCTTACCCTGGAAAACCTCATATCTTATAAATATGCAAAATATCTTTTTCTCATGGCTTTATAGTTTTCTAAAACTGCTTTTATAATTACCTAGGAAACATAGTGGACACCATTGGTTACAAACTAGTACCCATTCTCCCCCTTTCTTCCCAAGAGAATGCCATGTCCATTTATGTCTGTATCATGCACACCATGGGCCACAGGAGAATTTGATGCCACCCTCAGCTCCAGGGGTTGGACCTGATGGGCTAAAGGTAAACCTACCCTCCTGGTCAGTGGTTGGCTTGGGCTTGAGTATGTGACCTAATTCTGGATAATAAGACATAGTGAGAGGCCTGCCAGGGGCTTTTTGAAAATTTCCATTTATTCTGAAGAAAGCCCTAGGAAGTCACTTTCTCTCCCAAGGGATGCAAGCAAGCAATTTGTAAACTTGATTACTACCAGCAGCTATCCTAAAACCACAAGAGGAACCAGTTTTAGCATGAAGCCAAAACTGTGGCTTGCAGAGCAGAAAAACAAAAGTAAATCACATGAGTCTTTGATAGCATCATCAAGCAACATGAAGCTTGCCCTATACTGGACTTTCTCTTTATAAGCTAGTAAATTGTGTTTATTATATATGAATCCATTTAATAACTTCCTAAGCCAGTTTGAGTTCTCTTTTCTGTTGTTACAATCCAAAACACTCTTATTGAATACTAAAAATAATAAGGCAAATATGGTAGACAATGGTGAAAAAAGAAGGCAGAAATTGGACAAGAAATAAAGCTAGAAATCTGGTCACTGGAGGATAGGAGACCGCCAGATGGGAAAGATAACTTTTTGGAGTAAATAACCATGACTGTATCATTGGCATAAACTGTCTTCATTAAACTTAACTTAAATCAGTAGCTTTCAGCATATTGTTCTGACACCAGTAGCATCAGCAACACCTTGGGGCTTGTTAGAAATGCAAATGCCTTCGTCCCATCCAGCCCCAGTGAATCAAAACTCTAAGGTGGGGTCCAGCCATCTGTGTTTTAATAAGCCCTACAGGGAATTCTGACGCATGCTGAAGTGTGAGAGCCACTTCCTTAAATGCACTGGGAAAAGTGAGTTTGTCTGAGTGGTTCTTATTACGAATGATTAGCACTTGATTTGAAGTTAGAGTTTAGGACCTGCTGTCTTTATCGCAAGCTTTGAATGCAGAGATCTCAGATCCTTACATGTTTGGAGCCTTAAGTCTCTGAGTAGCCACTTCTGGCAAATTGAATCTTGTGCATGTTGACCTGAAGCCAAATTAGAACTCCCTTTACTGCTGTTAAGAAACCAAACTTTACAAAGCACTGGTCCACTGCAGAGTAAATATGAACAGTTTTATATGGTACTAGAAGCACATAGAGAAGTGGTATTTTCTAGCTCTTTAAATTGCCACTTCTGGAACACTTTAAGTATAGTTTTGGGCTAACTAAGGATAGATTTTTAATTAATGTGTTTTTTTTCTTGCTAAATAATTTTATGGCTTGAAAAAACTTGCTTTAATATGCAATTCGAGGCTTAATGCTCTAAGCTCCATGAATATTTCTGTAGAGTAACCTGCTCATAGACAATTATTTTAGCAGTGTTCTGGGAGTGATCAGTATCATTAACAGTGTGACCATGTTAAAGGAAAAGTGTCTCACCCAGGGAATCTAACATGTGGTTAGTGTCTCAATAATTAACCCATTGCCCTTGAAAAAAAAAAAAAAGTAATTAGAAGCAAAAGTAATTAACTCCTTTCAGGTAATTTCACTCATATCTTCAGTCTTGTCCTAGAAAGGGGATTCTGGATGAACTTGAAGGAAAGAAGACAGAAGCAGTTAGATCATATCAGGGGTGTTAATGAGGCCTCTGTAGCACAGAGAGTCAGATGGTGCTGTCGAAAGTGGTGAAGAGGTTTTCTCTCTTTCCATGATTATTCACTATCCTTGTGACACTAAGAAGCATTAAGAGACATGGCTTCCAGGTCAGGACCTAAACATAGACAGGCAATTCTGTCAGATACTTACCTCAATCACTCCCATCCCATCACCTGTAAAACAGTAGCAACACATTTTTCAGATGCTATTATCAGCATTAAATACAATAACTGTATGAGGAAAAGATTTATAAATTTACAGAGTTAGACTCACATAAGATATTATTGTTATTGTTGCTAATTCCTATTTTGATGGCTTCTTGTATGAGGTTTCCACTTCGTTTACCAGAGTATCTCTCTGCTTTGGTACGTTATGTTTCTCATAGAAAAGATAAAGATAATATAGGCATTCTAAAAAAGGGGGAACTGGAAGCCTATTGTATAGTTTTAGACTGAAGTACTCACATGAAGTTCCTAAATATTGCAAGCACAGTGATGAGAGAAAAATGCTTGGTGTGCAGTCTGGTCGAGGCAGCTGTAAAGGTGCCAGGAAGGTATGAAAATGAGTGAGCAATGTTTAGAGTTAGCCAGGGGGAGGAATGGTGGGGGAAATGTATTCTAGCAGAGTAAACAGCTTGAGTGAAAGATTGTGGGAAGGAACTGGAACACATCACCCATTTGGGGAAATTCAAATAGTTCAGTATGGCCAGGGCATAGAATGTTTTGATGGAGGAGTGGGGATAAGGTATAGCAGCAAGAGGTAAGTTAGAGACGAAGATAGGAGTCTGCTTTGGAATGGCCTTGTTTGCAACCTATATCAAGGGTCTGTGATACACTCATACAGATGTGCACATGCAAAACCATAGAAACTAAACATAAGCCAGAGGCAAAGCCAGAAATAACTGGGTCATATATTTTTGCCTATCTATTTAGACTTGGCTCTCTATTAAAGTAAATTTCTCTTGTATGAAAATCTGTGGCTCTTGGGTTCATTGAGTCTCTTCTGCACCTGTCTATGCCAGTTTCATTGAGTGTATTCTGCATTAGTTTGCCAACTGCTGTCCTACCCATTCCACCTTTGGTGAAAGATAGGATGAATTTGGGTTGATATCTCAACAGAAATAAGGAACCACTGAAGAATGTTAGCTCAGATGTGCGTGCTACATCCTTCTGTGTAAAAGGACTGAAAGAGTTTGAGACAGAGGCAGTTATGTAGAATTGGAGATAATTTCAATCTTACAGAGAATAACTCTCAAAATTCTCATTTAGGTTACTGGTTAGGGGGTGGCAATAGCAGGACATGGGGTGGGGACAAGTGGTAAAGGTGATTTGTTTTGCAAAATTATGTGTGAGGTGCCTAGAGGATACCCAAGTGGAGACATCTGTTGAGGGATTGAGATGGAGACAGAGATTTGGAAGTCATCAATACACTAGTGATAGTCAATTATATAAGGGTAAATGGGGTTGGTCTGAAGTCAGTGTGGCAAAAGGAATAAAAGAAAATGGAAGAGGAGATGGCTGATGATAGAATCCTGGGAAACACCAATATTAAAGGATTAGGTAGAGGATGAGTCTTACTGGAAACACTGAAAACGAATGGCCAAAAAGTAGAAGTAAAACTAAGATTTTGTACTATCTCAGAAGTCAAGAGAGAAGAGAGTGTCAAGAAGAGAACAAGAGTGTTAATTTTTTTTGTTGAGTTGGAGTCTCACTCTGTCGCCCAGACTGGAGTGCAGTGGCCGCTCCCGGCCACCGCAGCCTCGACCTGCTGGGCTCCGGTGATCCTTCCACCTCAGCCTTCCAAGTAGCCGGAATTACAGGCATGCACTACCACGCCCAGCTGATTTTTTATTATTTATTTATTCTAGAGATGAGGTCTTGCTGCCCAGGCGGTCTCGAACCCGCAGGCTCAGGCAATCCACTCACCTCAGTCTCCCAAAGGCGCGGGATTACAGGCTGAGCCACCGAGCCCAGCTAAATATTTTTTTTGTCAGTTAAGCACTAAGAAATATCAAGAGGGTTTGGTCAGAACTGGTCATTAGTGGCCCTCATAAAAACAAGTTCGGCAGAGTGAGAAGGACAGATACCAGTCTGAAGCGGACTGAGGAATAAGTTAACAATAAAGAAATAAAAGAGTCTAGAAAATTCTTTCAACATACTTTGCTGAGGAAATTATCTCTATAGCTTTACCTCTGCATAATACCCCTTCTTGTGCTTGGAGATCCTTGTCCTTATTTTTTTTTTCCCATACTGCATGATCGTCAAAATTTTTAGTATCTGTCACCTCCTCTCCAGGTAATATGATGAAATAGTGGGATGGAACCTGGCTTTGTGAATAATTTTATGTGAGAACTCAATAAATCCTTCGCTCTTGTTTTCCTGTTTGTAAAATAAGGAAGAAAATGAATATGCTGGGTATCTGAAGGAGTGATATTGGAAAACTGAAAATGAAAACAAAGTGCAATAAAAATCAGTTATGCCTAGAAGAGTTGAGACCCAAATAGGATCAGAATGCAATACTTCCCAATTTCTTCCAACTAAAATCTCAAATACGTGACAACTTTATGTACATAAATGATGGTCAAATGAGCATTAAATCTATTCTAAATAATGTATCTTGAGTACACATATCAAGGGAAGATGAGTTAATCCCTAAAGAAGCTATTGAATGTGTGGAAAATAATTGCTGTCTTCCTATACCCTATATGTGACCCCTCAGTATGAGAAATTGGTAACAACTGTCTGTTTTGCCTCTGATATTTGTCTAATTCTTTCATGCAGCTCTGGCTAGCCTATTGTATTTTTGTATGTACTAGTATATTATAGGTAGAATGAGCTGAAAATTATACTCGACTTCAAGTTGCAACTGGTGGAGGGAAAGGACTTGCTAATGATTAAAATCTAGAGATGGTTCCAGTTTTAGGAAATATGAAATAAGTACATCCATGCTGATTTCCTCATTGAGTGCAGTTATGAATCCTGGACAGAATGCATAGAGTAGCTGTTCAAGGCCTCTCAAAAGTAGGCAAACTGGAGGGGGGGAGATCAAAATATGAAATGCCATTGAAACAGGAATGGGGATGGCTTTAACATCATTTTTCTTCTGTTAGCCCCCCTTATGGAATCAAGAAAGCTTGAAACCAACAAGGATCCTCATAGACAGAGAACACTCCAGGAAAAGTCCTCTCATTCTATATTCAGGGGCAGGAATGAAGTATCCTAACACTCGGGGGCGGTGAGATAACCCATTTTTAAAAATTTATTTTTATTTATTTCTTAGTTCTTCCATTCACCTCACTCCAGGTCTCAGGCAATCCTATAGTACCTGTAATGTCAGCAACAATAGTGGAGGAGAAACCACAGAAGCCTTAAACTCTGAATCTTTTTTTCTGATCAGAGGAGCTGTGATTTTAACAGGGTGGAACTCTTTCCCTGTTGCTCTTTTCTTCTCCCTGCTCTTCCACCACAGGTTATCAGGCATACTGACAGAAACTACATGGTTGGGCAGGTAAATAAAGCCCGAGATTTCTGGCCATAGAATCAAAAGGAGAGAGTATCAGGAGACCTGAAAATACAAGGGTAATAAAAAAGAGGAAGGAACTCAAGAAAGGGATTGGACCACAAAAAGGTGTTTAAGAATTCCCAAATTCACCCACAAGTTATACACGTGTGAATTTGATTCTAAACAACATACCAAAGGATTTGAGAACTGTTATAAGGAATATATTACCATCCAAGTCCAAAACTGGCCATAGGGTCTAGCCCACATATGACAGACCCAAATAACACTGTGAAGGCATTGAAATGTAACAAACATCGGAGCCCCATCCCACAGAAGGCTAATGAGAACTTCAACCTGAACTTATCTAGTTGATTGCCTACTAAAACAAATATATCAACTTTCTTCATAAGATCTACATAAGATCCAATATCTCATAAAATAATATTCAAAATAACCAAAATGCAATAAAATGCATATATAAAGCTAGAAAATTCTCAGTGCAGGGAAAACAACAATCAACATAAGTGAATGATAAGATAACACAGATGTTGGAATTTTCTTACAAAGATTGTATATCAGCCATTATAAAAATGCTCCTAAACATTAAGGGTAAATACTCTTGAAATAAATGGAAAGATAGACAGTATCAGCAAAACAACATAAGACACACAGAAGAACCAAATGGGAACTTTAAAACTGAAAAATGCAATAAACAAATTTTTAAAATTTACGGAATTGGATAGATAGCAGAAAAAAATGACAGTGAAAAAAGTCAGTCAACTTGAAAAGAGATCAATAGAAATGATTCAATCTGAATGATAAGGCGGGAAAAGAAGTTAAAAAATGAACAGACTAGGATAGTACTAAGTAAAAGCTCTAGCATTTGTGTCATCAAGGTATCAGAAAGAGAGGGGAAAGAATACTTACAGAAAAAGTATTTGAACAAATAATGGCTAAAACATCTCAAATTTGGCAAAAGATATAATCCTATAGATTCAAGAAGTTCAACAAGTCCCAAACAGAATAAATCCAAAAATTTATACTCAGGCACATTATTTAAAAACTGTTGAAAAGTAAACACAAAATGAAAATTATTGAAACCAGCCAAAGAAAAATGAAAATAAAGTGCAACACATATGTTAACAATTATTCAAATGACTACTTTTCTCATCAGAAACAATGGAGATTGTAATAAAGTTAAACAATATTTTTAAAGTGTTAAAATAAAATAACTATTAACCTAGAGCTCTATATTCAGCAAAAAATATCTTTCAAAACTCAAGGCAAAATGAAGACATTCTCAGGTGAAGGGAAACTAAGAGACTCTATTTCCAGGAGATCTGCTTTTTTAAAAAAGCAATTCTTAAGAAGAAGGGCAAATGGGCAACCCCCTCGGGTCCTCTCCTGCTCTGGGAGTTTTTCTATCCTCTCAATAAATCCTGCTTTCTAAAAAAAGAAGAAAGGCAATTATACCAAAAGAAGACTTAGAATATCAGAAATAAAGGAAGAGTAATGGTAAATATCTGCATAAATATGATACACTATCCTTCTCTGCAATTCTTTAAAATATAGTTGATGACTGAAATAAAAATTATAACATTTTCTGATAGGTTTACAAAGTATGTAGATGTAATACAAAGACACTTACATGGTAAAGGGAGAGAATAACGGGACCTCAATGGTAATAAGGTTACCACATCCCATTTGAAGTGAAATATGTGATTTAAGTAAACTGAGGAAATATTTATATGTATATTGTAATCACTATAGCAACCACTAAAAAATTATGACAAGCGATATAATAAAGCACATAGTAGATAAATTCCCTAAAAAATATTTAAATAATCCAAAATAAAGAAGGAAAGTGGAAAAAAGGAATGTAAATAAAATAAACAAAAAAATCCATAATTAAATGGCAGCTGAAAATTCAAATATGCCAATATTTTCTTTAACTATAAATGCATAAATTCCACTAGTTAAAAGAGAGAGACTAAAATAAGATCCAACTTTACACCATCAGCCCAAAAACAATGACCCAGGCAATTTAAAAGCAGATACGTAGAATTAGGAATACTATGCAAACACTAAACAAAAGAAACCTTTAATGGCTATATTAGGCTATGTATACTTCACAGGAAAGAAAATTACCAGGGATAAAGAATGACATTGCATAATGATAAAGAGTTCAATTCACCAAAAGACATGCAAGTCTGAATATATAGCAATACATTCAAAATATGTGAAGCAATAAATAATAGAACCAAAAGGAGGAATAGACAAATTCACAATAGCTTGGCACTTCAAAACTCTTTTCTTACATAATTGATAGAACCAGAAGATTAAAAAATCATCAAGGAAATAGAAGAACTGGACAACATCATAAACTAACTGTATCTAATTATAAAACACTCCACCCAACAACAGCTGAATACACATTCTTTTCAAGAGCACATGGAACATTTTCCAACATAGACCACATCTGGATCCACAAAACAAACCTTAACGAATGTAACAGAATTAAATCATACAAAATATGTGTTCTGATCATAATGGAATTAACCAATAAATGAATAGCAGAAACATAAAAGGAAAATCTTTAAATACTTAGAAATTAAGCAACACACTTCTAAATAATCAATGCAATAGGCTTTAATAAAAATTAGAAAATCTTTTGAACTGAACAATGTGAAAATGAAAAAAAAAAGTTTACAGGATGCAGCTAACACAGTGTTTAAAGGAAAATTTGTAGAATTAAACATGTGTACTGAAAAAGAAAGAAAATATCAACTCTATCATCAAGACTTCCTCAAGGAACAAGGGAAGGGGGAGAACAAAACAAGAACAACATACACTGAAGGAAGGAATTAAAAAAATAGAGAGAGAAAGCAAGACATAGAGGAAACAAAAAAATAAAGAAAAACAATATGCTTAACAATATGTTTCTTTAAAAAGATGGATACTTTTAGCAAGACCAACAAAAAAGAGAGAGAATAGACACATTACCACCGAAAGAAAATTCTTCCAAGGGCCACAGAGTTTACAAGTTGGATAACTTGGGAAAAATCACTTAAACTCTCAGTTGTAGCACTATAGCAAAGTAATAACTGGCCCGTTTGCAGAGTAGATGGTGTATTAAGTAATATGTTTGGCTGTGAGAAACACAAAAATTCAATGCAATATTGATCTGAGGATGATGAAACTATATCTGCCCAGAGCAGACATGGTGGTCTAGCATTTCAGAATTACTGGCTCCTTAATTTTTGCTGCTCCACCAACCATGGTGCCTATTCTCAAGATGACCTCATGGTTCAAGATGGCTGCTGGAGTAAATCATTACATATCTCTTCCATCCAGCAGGAAGAAAAAAAGCTAGAAAGAGAGATAGGGATCATACCTTGAGAGACTCTCTTCACAAGTTGGCAACATGATTTTCACTCTATCTTATTGGCTAAACTTAGTCACATAGCCACATCTAACTGCAAGAGAGGCTGAGAAATATGATCCTTAACCTAGATGCCTATGTTTCCAGGTAAAATAGCAAAGGAAGAAGCAAAGAAGAGATATAAGTACAATCAGCAGTATTTGTCACATAGCCTGTGAAAGCCGCTATAGAAATTAATAGAATGGTTTGTACCTCTTTCAAAAACTTCAGTTCCTTCTGTGAAGAAGAAACAATGTGCCCTGCGGAACCATGTAAGATCCTCTACCTTCAATTCAAAATTCTATTCTGGATTTTATTCCTGTGGGTAGGTGATGTCTGCTAAACTACTCATCTAAAATGCATTTTTCCCCTCAAAAAATGAGGACTTCATGCTTACCCAGACCCAACCCCATCCATGAATCTTAATCTCTCCCACTCTCAGGGACGTATCAGCTCAAATGTAATCCTGATCTAAAAGCGATAAATACGAGTACCCAATCTCAAACCAGGCAAACTTGTGACCAAAGGGAAGCCCAAACTTTACCTGTATGATGTCCACTTGTATATCTAATCCTGAGTTTTAGCCCATATCTTTAAAATAAAGTAAAAAAAAAAAAAGCAATATAGTAGCCACCTGGATGAAGTTCAAATGGGGCATGTCAAGAGTCCTTTAGGAAACCTAAGAAGTCGAGCTGCTCTGTCCTGCACTGTGACCCTTCTCTAACTTCTCCCACCTTTTTCCCCCTCATGCCTTCTTCTTTCCCTTATAACCCTTACCCAACACACCAGCAATTCCTTTATCATGAACATTCAAAGTAGATCCTGAATCTTACCACTTCTTCCTGTCTCTATACTATACCTTTGTCTAAGCTATTCTCAGTCTCAACATCTTTATTCTTCATGTCTAAACAAGATCTACCACTCTTATAGGTTTATACTAGGGGTTGGCAAAATTTGTGTATACAGGACCAATAACAAAGATTTTAGACTTTGCCGGCCATAGAGTCTCTGCAACTTAACAACTCAGCCGTTGTAGCATAAAAGCAATCATAGTCAATATGTAAATAAATAATCATGGCTGTGTTACAATAAAACTTTATTTATAAAAATGAGTAGTAGGTAGGATTTGGCCATGCTTTAGTCTGCCAATTCCTGGTCCAGACTCATTGTGGGAAGTCCTTGCAGCATCAGGTCGATGCTGGGATGACTGTGAGCATACCACTGTACTCCAGGCTGGGTGACGGAGTGAGACTCCAACTCAATAAAATAAAAAAATAAAAGCACATTTTTATCTCTTCATTTGTATTCATGATAAACAAAACCACTTTTTAGCACATTATTTTATATTGCATTGCATACAATTTTCAAATATGTCATTTCATTTGGTAATAGATCTGAAAACACATATCATAATGACTTTTCCCATACAATGTGGCTGCAGGGTAATCATCCTAAACTCCTGAAATCAATATTTCTTCATGTCTGACCTTTCTAGAATGATCTATGTGACAGAATTGCTCCACAGATACTCATTTCATCCCTATAGGAAAACTAAACATTCTAATTAATGACTCCTCTAATTAATCTTTTTCCATAACCCTGAACTTTAACTAAGAATGTAAGGACAGCCACACTAAAAATGAATCAAGATTGCATTTTTCTTTCTGTTGGAAAGTACATCAAGACTCAAAATACAATTTGTTGCCAGAAGTTTTCTAATATGGGAATGAGACAATCATAGCACCACATAGGAGGTAGAAATACATAGTTGTGGAAAAAAAGAAGCATGAATTAAAAGAAAAGTTACAAACCAATGTTTCATGAGCTAAGTCCAGCCCCAGAGCCATGTTGCTTGACCTTCAAAGTAGTTTTAAATCATTAAAAAAAAACACACACACACAGAACATTTTACATAAAAATTTAGATGCCCAACTTATCTTTAAAAAAATAGGTATTAGCTATTTTCTGGCAGCATGGACCAAACTATTTCAGAGTAATAATAAGCTAGAGCTGAAAGTGTCAGTTACTTTTAGAAGAGAGTGTTCCAGTTTTCCACAATCTCCACCACTCTTTAATACTGCCTAATCCTGAAGCAAAGTATCAGCTACCAATTATTATTGTCTTTGCATTGTTATTTTTATAGTTAAAAAATATTTCACTGTTCCCTTTTTCCAATTAAAAAAAACAAGAAAATAAAGGATTGAGAAATTCATGTAATTGAAGGAAAAAATGGGCGCAAGTAGCTTGTTCTGTTGCCTATCTGACCACTAGAGGCATTTGAGTTGTTCCTCTGGCACAGAGGAAAGAACCTAGCCAGGATACTGGATTCAAGTTCTAGTCTTAGTTCTAATTTAGTGCAAGGAGACTTCTGAAAAAGGCACACACTCTGTTTCAGCCTCAATTTCTTCCCCTAAAAATTAGGGGTTTGGTTGTGAGAAAAAAGTAGTTAATCTCATATAGACATCAAGATGTCATAGAATTAATTAAAAACTAAGGAACCAAATTAAGAACTAATAAGGAATCAACCAAGACTTCAAGGAGCGTAGCAGCAGCAACTACAAAAATAGTCTCAGCATAGAGCAAAATCGAACAATGACTCTGAAAGAGATGAATCCCGACCATTTCTTTTGCCTTTGCATTCTTTGTTCACTGTTCTAAGTTTCAGCACATGATTGGCCAAGCCTTAGTGTAGGTGACCTTTTCCCTGGTTGTACCAGGTCAGAAAGCAGGCAGATCTTGGAGAGAGAGAGTCCCACAGACCCTTTTTATCTTCCATTGCAAAATAGACACCTGGATTTATAGTCCCTCCATGGTAACACATAGCAAGGAAAAAGCTAATTTTTCTAACAGCAATTGGGCTGCTGTTGGGAAAGGATTATTCATGCTTCCCAGACCAAAAATCAAGCTAAATGTCTCCTACTGAGTTAAGCAAAATCTTATATGAAATCTAATATAAAAGGCATAGGAAAGTACAGCAGCTCTATTTGAAGAACTGGTATGCCGCCAGGATCTCGAGCTACCCCTGTGACCCTTCACTCTGTGTTAGCCCCTGAACTACTTTTGCTGACCCAACAGATCCCTGAAGCCCAGGTTAAAAACCACAGGACAAGATGATCTATAAGCTTCCTTGAAGCTGCAATTTTTTGATGTGAATGACAGAAAAATTAGTTGAGTTTCCACCGGTTGACTCGGCTCAGAGACTCTAACTAGACGAGGTCTGAAAGATAAATCTTGACAGCCAACTGAGCTATGAGAATTGTTCCCCTGGGAACTGCAGTAGCACCAGTAAATCATTCTCATTGACTACTGATGAGAGGGACTGGCTTCTAGGTTAGTACCATCAGAGAAAGAATTGGAAACATTGACCTCAATGTTAACAGCTGACGGGCTGATCATCAACCCCTGAGTCACTGGATCCTCAGACATATGGAATGCCTCTGCTTTGGGATTCCCGAGGACATCTCTGTGACCCATCTCTCTTATGCACATTAATATGTCTTCATCCTTTGTTTAGCATGAGAAAAGGAGAAAAGAAGAAAACAGGCCCTTGTGGCCTCTTAGCATGAGTGATCAGCAGGAAGAAATGAGGAATGTGAGAAAAAATATCATATTTACCAAAGATTTGTTTTGAATAACCAGTCACTTAGGGTAGCAGGCAGCTGGAAGCACATTATGAAACTATTACAACATTTAAACAGAGCTATGCTAATATATATACAATAGTGCAGAAAATCCTAGTTGCAGAAATCATTAACGCTTTGGAGATTTCAGAATAATTTTTTTCCACTCAGAAAACATCCAGACCTCACACCAATCTGTTTGCTAAGTTTCTCATGGGACTGGTGTTTACACAGAAGGACACAGGAAACTCAGTCAACAGATCAAAAGTTTTCCCCTTGCCAAACAGTCCTGTTTATTGCATTATTTTAATTTGTTCTTCATATGTGACTATGCCTTACTCTACTTCTGGGTGAATTCTTGCTATGGTCTGAATGTTTGTGACTCCACACTTCTGAAAAATGTATATATTGAAGTCCCAATCCTCAAAGTGATGGTTCTAGCAGATTGCGTCTTTGGTAGATGATTAGATCATGAAAGTAGAGCTCTCATTATGTGATTAGTGCCTTTATAAAAGAGGCTCAAGGGAGCAAATTGGCCTCTTCTACCATATGAGGACACAGTGAGAAAGTTCCTGTGAATCAGGAAGTGAGCCCTTTCCAGACACCTGAATTTGCTAATGCCTTGTTCTTGGACTTCTCAGTCTCCAGAAACTGTGGAAATAAATTTCTGTTATGTATATGCCACCCAGTGCAGTTAGAGTGGGATCCAGTCATTGGTATGTTTTAATATTCCTTTCTCTAATATATAGGCAATGGTAATAACAACTGCTTCAATGAAAATTTCCAATACTGTTTAAAAAAACTCACATTGAGAGAATATTTTAAGCTACTAACAGCATCTTATACTTTACTATTTCCAATAGTTTCTTCCACATTATAAAGTTGCCAGATAAAATATAGGGTGCTTGGTTAAATTTAAATTTCAGATAAAGAACAATCGTGGGACATACTTATATCAAAAAATTATTCATTATCAGAAATTTAAATTTATCTGGATGCTCTGTATTTTTGTTTTGTTTTGTTTTTGTTTTTGTTTTGTTTTTTTGAGTTGGAGTCTCACTCTGTCACCCAGACTGGAGTG
>NW_007232326.1:94914-132679 GCF_000164805.1 Carlito syrichta
CTCACCTCAGCCTCCCAAAGGCACGGGATTACAGGCTGAGCCACCGAGCCCGGTTGCTCTGTGTTTTTATTTGCTATATCTGCCAACACTATATAAAGGGCTTCAGGGGGGAAAAATGAAGAAAACCTTCTAGTAAAATCAGAAAAGGAAAGGAACTGGGGACATCTGTTGGTTTCGCCTGCCATGCATCCCTCATTCCATACTTTAATTTTTCTTTAGAAACACCCCTCATTTACTCTTAATCTATTCCATCTGGATGAACACATGACCAGGATCTGCCAAGCAGAGTTGTCCATCTCCCTGGACACAGTGATCAGCATAGGCATGTGGGCACTTAAGCCAAATCAAAAAGACACCATTCTAGAACTTTTGCATGACTGTGGGGAGAGAAGTACTCTTTCTAATAAGGTAGCTGAGAAGATAGACTATAAACCAGAAGCTACTGATGGTCTCTGTACCATCAGATGTGAATGGTTTCCCTGCATAAAGCCAACAAGAAAGAGAGCAGAGCTGAGAAATGAAAAGTGAGCAAGTCCTAATGAATCTGTAAAGGAAAACTAAATATTCACTGGTAGAGGAATGAAACTAGAACCTTATCGCATGCAATATGCAAAAACCAACTCAAAATAAATTAAAGACTTAAACATAAGAACTGAAACTGTAAAACTACTAAAAGAAATGTAAGGGAAGCTCTAGGACATTGGTCTGGGCAATGATTTCTTGGACATGACCCCAAAAGTACAGGCAACAAAAGTAAAAATGGACAAAGGGGATTGCATCAAACTAAAAAGCTTCTGCACAGCAAAAGAAATAATCAACAGAGTAAAAGAACAACCTACAGAAAGGGAGAAAATATGTGTAAACCATATATCTGATAAGGGGTTAATGTTAAAAATATATGAGAAATTCAAGCAAGACAACAAATAATCTAACTAATGATCCTATGGACCCAATCAGGCTTGATACCTGTATCCTGCATTTTTCTGTGATGCCTGTCCATTTTTTCCTAGCTTATTCCAATTTCAGTTAGTTTTCTGCCATTAGCCTCCAAAAGAATCCATAATCATGTTACAGATTCAGAAGCTGGAATCCAAAGATAAGCTTTCTACCTGTGAGCTAACATGTATTTTTAGCCTTAAGCATGGTTCTTCCACATGCAATAGTGTTTAATTCCTCTAAATAGCTTTCACTGACCCCCACTGTTCCTAATTCAGTATTTCCTCCTTTGTACCCCTCATAGTTTATGCTTTCTATCATGGAATGTCTCGCACATTATGGCTATTACATACATAGCTCACCCAGATGTTTTCCTTATCTTTGTGTTCCTAGCCGGAGTCTGACCCATAATAGGTACCAAATCAATGTTTGTTAAATTAAGCAACCATATAGACAGGCTGTAATGATGATGATTTCAAAAGCTATGTTGAGCCACAGGTTAGGGCTATTCTAGAAGTGCCTGGGGAGGTTGTGGAGGAGAGAGTTGACTCCAATCACCCAGAACAATTGCTTCTACCAAACATCCCTGCATGCGCAAAGTGGGAATTACATTTGAGCTTTGTGTTTAATCTAACCCCCAATGTCATCGAATTTTGTTTTACCAAACTAATATAAGCCAACACGCTTACATTTTAGAGTTCAGTAGTCAACAGTCATTTACAGGTAACCTGGAAAATAAAAATGGAGTAAAAGACGATAATTCGTTTTTTTCTCCCATAGGTCCTCAGTTATTGAGGTCTACTATGTTAAGAAACACACAGATGTATTACACAGATGATACATAATAGGGTGGAATCTGATACTGAATGGTTTGAAATGCATAACAACCCTAACAGGATAAAATGTTGCTCATTGTGGTGTTCTCCTGCTTACATGAAGAATCAAGTAGTTCTGGGATTTCTCATCACTTAATTGCAGGATCCTGGATCAATTGTTATAGCTGGGTCTGCAATGGCGGGAATAAAAGGTAAAAATCAGTTATATTGAAGAGAACTGAATTATATGATTCTTTGCTGCTCATTCACATTCAATACCACAAGGATACAGTCTATAGTCTCCTAAAAGCATGACATCTGACATAGTGTTTCATTATGCCTCTTTGCAGACTGGCACAGAAACTTCTTTTGAACCCACCCCCTGCCCCGTGCTTCATTTAACTATGATGTTTAAAAATCACTCCTCTTCTCAAACTAAGCTCACTACAAGTGCCACACACTCAACAGGCAGCCTCAGCCTTGGCCACTAAGAATTCACTAAGAATTCCACCCTATTAGCTCCTATGAAAGTGCTTCCAGTAACCATCTGGGCTGTTGATCTGGCAAAACTGACTGGTACTTCTTAAAGTCATCAATTTACAATAAATAAAGCCTTAATCTGGCAGAAACCTCTCACTATAAGGCAAATTAACACTTTGAAGTGGCACAGGGTGCCATGGAGCTTCCATTCAGAGAATTCCCTTTGAGTAGGTATCCTCTCATCTTGGGGCAACATTACAGGCAATGTCAACCTCTGTCTGAGGATCTTGACTAGAAGCTGCCATCACAGTACCTCCAAGACGGAAAGTCTCCATGTCCCCCTTTAGAACTGCCCATCATCCATTTTCTCTGGGAGATTTGCTTGCCAGTTTGTAAAACCATCCTTAGCAGCCGTGACAGGGATAATTATAGAGGAAGACAGTTCCTGACACAATTCTTTTAAATTAAAGAAAAGGGGGAGAAAAACTTGGGGAAGAAAGAATACTCCAAAGGTTTGACTTCAAATAGCATTAAGGGAGGACGGTTTTAATTCCCTGCATGAGTCTATTAGTGTCCATCTCCTGGTCTAAAGGAGTTATCAGGATAAGAGACATTTCCGGGAGATATCCACATCTGAGTGCTGCAATTCCATAGATCCTAGACAGATTCTGAGGAACTTAAAGACTATAGCGGAGAGAATGTGCTTGTGAGCTTCTTTTCTTCTTGGTATCATAGGCTCTGAAGTGCTGGGAGCACACTCAAGGCCACCCAGTGTAACGTTCCACCCTATGCAACATCTCTTGTCACTTGGTCTTGCTTTAACTTGAATATATCCAGTTATAGGGAGCTCTCTGCTTTATTAAGGGAATGTGATCTTTTTGTAAACAGTTTAATTTGCTGAAAAGTTCTTTACAAGAGACTAAATAAAATCTGTTTCCTGGTAACTTTCAAATATTGGTCCTAGTTTTACTTCCTGGAATAACATAGAAACGTTTAACTTCTCCAGATAGTCGTTTTTCAACTTGGACAATATTCTTATTTAATTAAATCTCCAATTGTCCCTTACATTGTTGTTGGTTTTTTTTCCAAATGGTTTTAGATTATTCTAACTCTCCCTTTTAATCTCTAAGATATTACTATTACTTTTAGAAACTATGGTAAACATCTGTAAAAAGCAAGGGTCATTCTTCCTTGTGTCTACCTAAGCTAGTTTCTTTCCCTGGGAGGAGTGCTGCTTGAAGTCATGAACCCCTGGGGACTTTGTGACCATTACCCAAGTACAATTAATTGTGTACAAGTATTATGATTATAAAGTATAGTGACCCACTTAGTTTCTTATTCAATTAGCTTTTTTAAAGGGGTAAGGGAAGTTGTGGAAGAGTTAAAAGAAAGAGCAAGAAATATCCCACAGAACCATTGGTTATTACTTCTTTAGTGCCAATAAAAATTATCCACTTGGCTAGCAAATTAACATTTATTGGAGAATAACCACTGGGAAAATAGAAACTATCTGGCACTGTGCTGAGCGTTGTTGGCTATACTTGGAAATTCTACTGTTTTCCCAGGATAATGCAAAAGTAATCAAGGACCGTCCAGGGCACAAAGACTTCCAAGCAGGACACTCAGTTTGTAGCTTTCTCTTTTTATGCTGTGCAGCAACACAAATGATGTGCCTATATAAGCTTATAGGTTGCCCTCCATGGCCCATGTGTGTTTCACTACATGCCTCAGGAGGTGATCTGTGGCTGGGTTTCCATGCCCAACAGGTTTAATCCTTTTAAATGGAATCGACTTGTCCATGAGGTTAAAAATCAGTCAAACTGGTGTTGACGTGATCTTTGATTCTCTTCCCTCCAAAGACTAATCTGACCAGCTAGACTTCCATTGATCCCCCTCCCTTTGGCAATATTGACACTGGAAGGCAAACAGTATCTCAGGAATAGATCTGTTCATTTGCCTGGGGCCCAGAGCCGCAGGTCAGTAATGTTAAAGGCAGACATGCCAGCAGGTTAAAAGATAACCCCCTAGAGTATTGAGCTGTGTTTGTTGTTTTGACAAAGTAAGTTTAAGGACACAGAGGGCAGTTCATTTTTCCTGTCAGTGTCACTGCAGAAGATAGATGTTTTTAGGAACAAAAGCCAGAGAGCCAAGAAACTTGGCACAAGGCCAAACCGTCTTGTCCACATCAGTGACTAAGGGAATCAATGCCTAGTGCTCACGTTGCTGAGGCTTGTGAGACTTATGAAAGGCTGTAATCAGAAATGCAGAGTCACAGGATGCTAGGCTGGGACCTGGTCTCCATAAAGTCAGTCTTTCTGAGATTCATCCAAACAGAAGGCTGTGCCCTCAGTGAGGCTGTGACCCTGCAGAACTGCTGTCTTGTGGTTACAAAAAATTAACAACGGACTTCTCACTGGTTTCTGTCATCATAGGTGGCCTATTTTACAGCATCCCTATGAGATATGGGCTCAGATAGTGCTGCCCTGTAGACTCACACTGAGTGAGTCATACTGACTGCTCTTGAGAACATCATGTATTTCTTCACATTGCATTTCTTTCTGTACTGGACACTAGCTTTAAACAATTGCATAGTTTCAAGATTAGGAAGAGAATGACTGCAAAGCTCTCAGATATTCAGTACCACTTAGAAAGTATATATACATACACATATTTTATTATCATAATATATGTATTATCTTATATGTTTATATTAGTATGTTCCAAAGTTTGCTTTGTATTAAAATGATTCATGAATGCCATTCTTTTTCCTATTTATTACCAGCATCTCAGGGGCACGAACTATGTGTTGCATACTTGTGAATCCCCTCAGAGCATTCTAGGATGGTTTCCTATACATTGTAAGTACTCCATCAGTGTTAGTTGAATTGTCGTTTCAGTTGTATGAGTTGACACCCACCACTGCTGTGGTCTCCTTATAAAATCATTCACTACAACTGATTTCCTGCCTATTGTCTGGGTTAGCCTATTTGTCTTCCTTATCCCATCTCTTTCATCCTCTTTTCCTAGGAGAGGTCAATTTTGTTATTTCCCACATCATTTCCTTCCCACAAAGAAGGAACTTGGAGCTACCTCTTATTTCAGCATTTATTCCATAGCTCTCCAGGAAATTACTTAAAATATCATCTGTTAAAATACTCCCCATTGAAGGCTGAAAGTGATAACTTGGTTTTATGAAAAAGGTATGCAATTTGCTTACTTTTCTCTCTAAAACTTTAAACAGTAGAGATTAATTGATGGCAAATTTTAGTTTTCATATAGGCTTGGTAGACTTGAAATATTGCATCCAAATGCATTTCTCCCTCACTAAAATATTCATCACTGTACTTAATTTCCACATTTTGCCAATTTAGTTTATTTCTTTCATTTGTTATGACTAATAAAGAAGAACTGCCCTTTTCTGCTATCTCTGCCTACTCCTCAAGTTATTGGTGCTTGAATAATAATAGCTAGAGGAATGCAATGACATGTGTTCAGTAAATATTTTCTCTTAGAGTAATTCTACAAAAAGGCCATCCTCCATGAAATTAATCTTAAAAATATTGATAATTTATACTTTCAGTTTCTAGATCATTTTGCCAATTAACATTTTGAAATGCTGAACTATATATGTAAAATGTCTTGCACTACTAGACACTAAATAATCATTTGTTGAATTAATAAATAAGAAACCTATTTTAAGGACCCTTTGCCATGCAATTCAGGCACTTCTAACAGCCAGCAGCTTGTCAAAGTTTCTTCTGTCTACTAGAATAGAAGGTCCCTATGGGTATCTTTTAAAAACACTATAATAAAGTATTTGCTTGTTTATTAATTTTAAAAATATTTAACACCTATTCTGTATAGCACTTAATAGACACTCAATAAACAAATAATTTGTAGAATGAATGACTGGAAGAGTAGTGAAAGGTCTAAATACCATGTCCTTACAAGAGACATTTAAGTGATAGCAATTTTTTTTTTTTTGAGTTGGAGTCTCACTCTGTCGCCCAGGCTGGAGTGCAGTGGCATACTCCCAGCCACCGCAGCCTCAACCTGCTGGGCTCCGGCAATCCTTCCACCTCAGCCTTCCAAGTAGCCAGAACTACAGGCACACGCTACCAAGCTCGGCTAATTTTTGATTTATTGTAGAGATGAGGTCTTGCCAAGTTGCCCAGATGGGTCTTGAACCCGCGGGCTCAGGCAATCCACTCGCCTCGGCTTCCCAAAGTGCTGGGTTTACAGGCTGAGCCACCAAGCCCAGCCGACAGCAAAATTTTAAGCCATAAAGAGAGGATCTCGAAAGGTAGTGACAACTGTCCAAAAATAATTGGAGTACCACGGATCTTGCCTAATATTAAAGTTTGATATGTTGCTTATCATGGACTTTTGGATTAATTTTGTTTTTTAAATAATACACTAAAATAGCATTTATCTTGATTAATAAGCTTCTTTTTGGCACCCCTATGAATTTTGTCCATAAGGTAAGTGCCCTACTCACTTCACCTTACTCTCAGTCCTGTATGTGACATTTACTCTATAGATTTGGTGATTTCCCATCACCTTCATATATTCAAATAATAGCATATTTCAAGGTCCACATTAAGGTTTTGAAGTAGAGGTGTGTGAAGACTGATCATTGGCACTTGAATAGAGAGACCAGGTATACTCAAACCACTTCTTTATCATAGAGGGCTCAACAGGGAGATATGCAAAGGAAACAATGACAAATCAGACAAGAACTCAAAGTACCACTTAATTTTGAGCTTGCAGCAAACTTTACTGAGACACTGGTATAAACTCAAGCCCTAAGTAGGACTTTGTTATGGGCTGAATTGTGCCCATCCCAAATTTATATGCTAAAATCCTAGCCCCCAGGACCTCAGCATATGACTGTATTTGGAGACAGTCTTTAAAGAGATCATTAAGTTAAAATTGGGCCATTAAAGTAGGCCCTAATGAAATATGATTGGTGTCCTTATAAAAGGTGAAAGTTTAGATATAGGCATATACACAGGAAGAATCCCATGTGAAGAGACACAAGGAGAAGATGACCATCTGTAAGCCAAGGAGAAAGGCTTGGAACAGATTTTTTCCTCATGGCCTTCAGAAGCAACATACCTTGCCAAAACCTTAATCTCAGACTTCTAACCTACAGAACTGAGAAAATTTCTATTGTATAAGCCACCTAGTTTGTGATATTTTGTTATGTTATGGCAGCCCTAGCAAACTAATACAGACTTTTACTCTGCCCTAAGACCAAAGTTATATTTTACCACCAGTCAGTCTGAAATGAGGATATGTCAGCGGGATGCAAAGATCCATCAGGAGTAGAAACTAGCAAACAAAAATAGCAGCCTCAGGAGGGCATAACTCATTCACCCTAAACTTCTATTGGTGGCAGGATCGCTAGAGATGAAGGAATGTACAGTTGCCCAAATCAACAGAAATTCAGATATTTGAAAGCAGGAAAAGAGAGAGATCCCTGCAACATGCATTTTGCCTAATTTAGGTTTTTTTATCCTACCCCCCCCCGAGGAAATGTGAGCTATCCATGACTCAGGGTATGATCAAATCTGTATACCTCCAAAGAGGCAAAAACAAAAGTGATAGAGAAAGGAAACATAGACTTCCTTCTCCCTAAAGCTCAGTTCAAATACTACTTCTTGAAAAAAGTTTTAAGTCTTACACGCATCTTCCTTACCAAAGCTGGAAATAAGTTCATTATTCTCTAATTCCCACATAATTTCCAATTATTTTCCTGTAGAATTTAGCACTTTTTTATAATTACCATTTATTGAGCCCAGCAACAGCAGTTTCCAGATGGATCATTTATTTTTTTAATTTTAAAAATGTGGGATACACTTCAGGGTTATGTACATAAGGGGTCATTGTACAGGTGAAGTTTGGGTCTCCCATTGGTCCTTACTTCACCTGGCTTGGGAACAGGTACCTTTATTAATGTTATGTGTCCCCCTTCCCCCGGCAGTGATCAACTACTGCCAATCTCTTTCATGTGGTATTATGATAAATGTTCAGGGTCCACTTATGAATGAGAACATGTAGTACTCAGTTCCTTGTTTCTATGATAGATCACCAGGTATAATAGACTCTAAATCCATCCAAGTTGCTGCAAAGTTCATAATTTTATCCTTCTTTATGGCTGCATAATATTCCATAGTGTATATGTACCACTTTTTTTATCCAGTCCACTTTTAATGGGTAGCACAGTTGGTTCCATGTTTTTGCTGTTGTGAATAGTGCTGCAATAAACATGCATATGCGAGTATTCTTTTTGTAGAATGACTAACAACAAACAAGCAGAGAACCAAATAAAAAGCACAATCCCATTTACAATAGCCGCAAAAAAATGAAATACCTTGTCATCTTCCTAACCAGAGAAGTGAAAGACCTTTACAACGAAAACTAATAAACATGCTCAAAGAAATCAAAGGAGACACAAACAAATGGAAAAATATTCCATGCTCATGGATTGGAAGAATCAATGTTGTTAAGATGTCTATCCTACCCAAGGCAATCTACAGATTCAATGCAATACTCATTGAATTACCAACATCATTCTTCTCAAACCTGGAAACAAAGATACAGAAATTCATATGGAAACATAAACGACCATGAATAACCAAAACAATCCTCAACAAAAGAAACAAAGTGAGAGGTATCACACTTCCAGACTTTAAACTTTATTATAAGACCACATAATCAAAACAGTCTGGTATTGGTACAAGAACAGGCATAAAGGCCAATAAAACAGAATAAATATTTCAGAAGCAAAACTTCAATTTCTCAGTCAATTCATCTTCGACAAAGCCTCCAACAACAACCAGTGAGGAGAGGAGAACCTATTCAGTATATGGTGCTGGGAAAACTGGCTGACTATATGCAGAAGGATGAAGCATGACCCCTATCTACAAGAATCAACTCTAAATGGATCAAAGACCTAAATGTCAAACTTCAGCTTTAAGAATCTTAAAAGACACAGGCGACATCTTTACAGAAATTGGGATAGTCACTCATGAATTAAAAAAAAATTCTATGGGTTAGGTATTCTTCACACTAATATAGTGGGTCTTAAAGTAACTTATTTCAACAAACGTGTATGGAGAACCTACTATGCTCTATAAACACATAAAGGATGCAAAATTTCGAAAGTCTGCAATAATCAATGATGCAGGAGGAAAGTGTTCAGTGAGCCCACCACAGTTGTGATTGTTTGTGAACTACCTGTTGGTAGTAAGTGCTTCTTACAATTTTTGCTTTGCAAGCATGTATTTAACCCACCACCACGGCCACTGCTGTCACTCACTGATTCTCCAAAAACTTGGTAAATAATTATCTTACTTGCTTTTACTCATCTTTCTTAAATTTAGGTAAAGTTCACATGTATTTCAATGTTTAATATTAGAATTTGGGGGGGGTCTTTATTTAGAAGTTTAGTGATGTTTTGTAACCAGAAGTATACCCTAAGAACTTAACTCTTGTTTATATCTACCAGTCTATAGCAAAATTGGTTTCATGATGCATGGTTTCGCATACAGTCATAGTTTCCAAGAACCTATTGACTACATTAAGTGAGGACTTCCTGGATAGCTCTGAGAAATTCAAACATACCCACGTGTCAGGCAGTGAGAGTCCACTCTAATGTCCTCACTATACTCAGCCATTACAGCCTGAGAAAGCAGGGCCTTAGCATGAGCACTGGGAAGACCCAAGGGTGGCAGCCACATGCTGTTCATCAACTTCCTCTCCGCAGGTCCTCATGAGGTGCAATCTGAGCAGCACATCACCATGCCGCCAACAGAATAAAAGGATCTGATTCATATTTTTATTTTTTATTTTATTTTATTTCTTTGAGTTGGAGTCTCACTCTGTCGCCCAGACTGGAGTACAGTGGCCTCTCCCGGCCACCGCAGCCTCGCCTGCTGGATGCCAGTGATCCTTCCGCCTCAGCCTTCCAAGTAGCTGGAACTACAGGTGCGCGTTACCACACCTGGCTAATTTTTGATTTATTGTAGAGATGAGGTCTCTCCAAGTTGCCCAGGCAGGTCTCAAACCCGCGGGCTCAGGCAATCCACTCACCTCAGCCTCCCAAAGGCACGGGATTACAGGCTGAGCCATGATTCATATTTTTAAATGATCGCTCTAGCTGCTGAATAGAGAATAGACTGTATGGGATGAGGCGAGAAAGCAGGGAAATTAGTTGTGAACCCACTGCAATCATCCACCTAAAACAAATGTAGTTTGGGATACAGCCGTGGTTCTCAGATAGGGAGGATTTTGCCCGTAGAAGTCATTTGGCAACATCTGGAGACACTTTTGGTTGTCACAACTGAAGGGAGTGGGACGTGCTGTCATTTAGTGGGTTGAGTCCAGAGATACTACTAACACTCTACAATGCACAGGTCAGGCCCCTACAACAAAGAATTATACAGCCCCCAAATTTCAGTGATGTTGAGGTGGAGAAACCTTAGAATAAGCTAAATATATAAGTAAATCTTTTTCTTCTCAACATCTTTTGAAGGTAGAACTGACAGAATTTGCTGATGGATTAAATATGAACTATGTGAGAAAGAGAGTGAATGTCAAGATTCCTTGAGTTTTGGCTAGTACCTGGAGGATGGCTTCAGGTTTGCTTGTTTCACTCTGTTTCTTTATGCAATAGAGAAAGTAAAAACAGAGCAAGAAGTGGTTTTGGGAATGACTGCAAATCAGAATTTCGTGTTAGATATGTTTGGTTTGTATGCCTATTGGAAGTTTGTATACCTGACGTCAGGAAGGAAATATAAAGATTTTGGAGAGTCATCAGCAGGGAGTTGGTATTTAAAGCCTTGGGAACAAATGAGTTCATGTAGGATGCGAGTGTTGTTAGAGACGAAAAGAGCTCCAGGCTTGAACTCTAATGCACTTCAGGATGAGATCCAGACATGATGGGGATTCAGTCTGTTGGGAAAGAAGGATCCAGTCAGAAGGAAAGTGAAAAGAGTGTGTACTTTTTCTAAAAGCAAGAGGAAAAATGCTGCTGGTGGATTATTTATCAAGCCCTTTTACATATGTTGTAAGGAAAATAATTTGTATAATTAGAACCTGACATACCCTCAAGAAGAGTCAAGGGTCATTTATGGAGAATGCTATAGAGACTATTTTTACAATGAAAGTGGTTAAATTTCTGACTTTTACAATATTATAGTTAAATAATAGACTCTGTCATCAGTGCCCAGAACACAAAATCCCTTCCATACATGTTTTATCCCGACAGGAGATAGGCCAGAGGCTGTGGTTCTCTTGGAAGGAAAGTTTTGCTGAGCTGATGCAGCCTTTTGGGTGGCTGCACATAGGAACTCATCGTTTCTTTAGTTTAGAAAAATGTTTTATAATATTGATGTACCTAGCCTGCCTGTTGACTGAGGGACATCGACAAATGAGGACCCTGCCAGGTGCAGTGGCTCAAACCTATAATCCCAGCACTTTGAGAGGCCGGGATGAGAGGATTGCCTGAGCCCATGGGTTTGAGACCAGCCTGGGCAACTTGGTGAGACCTCGTCTCTCCAATAAGTCAAAAAATTAGCCGGGTATGGTGGCACATGCCTGTAGTTCCAGCCACTTGGAAGCTCTGAGGCAGAAGGATTGCCTGAGCCCAGCAGGTCAAGGCTGCAATGGCCAGGAATGTACCACTCCACTCCAGCCTGGGCAACAGAGTGAGACTCCAACTCAGAAAAAAACAAACAAACAAAGAGAAAAAAAAATGAGAACTCCACTTCTCCTCCCCACCTCAGCTTCCTAACACACACACATACAATAAGCAGCCACCCTATTTTCTTCGTTCAAAAGTTTTTTTTTCTTTTTATGTATTGAAAGTTTTACTTAGGTTCCAAGATTTAATTTGATGCTTCCACCTAGAAGAGTTTTTCTGGACTGTCAACATTGTATGACCAGTGCTAAATTTCCTACAGCATGGTCATATAACTCAGAAAATAGTAAAATAAATAACCCTGAAAAGCCCTTTTTCTCTTTGGTCTAGTCACTTACAGAATAGAACAGACATTTTTTTTAAAAAAAAAGAACCCAAATGACTGTATTAAGAAAATATCTGGATGTTAAGTTGACTAAAAATCAATTTTCAAGAATATTCCTAATGATCAACATGGCCAGAATTTTTAGTCAGTTTTGTTTTAAGTTCCTCAGCCTTTACAATTAAAATTTTTTAAAACTTCCAGCATGAAACTCAGTTTTAAGATGTGTATCAGTCATGGAAGTAAAACTAAATGGATTTCCCATCTCCTTTCTGGGCCAGTTGCCAGAATTAGTCATTTTATTAAAGAACTCTTTTCATAGTGCTTCCTGTTGACTTTTTCTTTTTTTCAAGGAGGGGAATGTAATGTTATAGATGGGTTAAGACCAGGGCCCTGAATTTAGACACCTAAGTTCAAATCTTGGCTTTGCCTCTACCTGTGTGGCTTTAAACAAGTCTGTCACACACACATACAAAAAAGGGCTACTAATACCAACAAACTCACAGAAGTGTTGAAAGAATTACAGGAGATAAAATATACAAAGAAATCTCTCCTGTTTTCCCTCACTCTTTCTGATTTTCAGTGTAAATATGAGTCTTGTCACCCTCTGCCTGCAGAAGAACCCAAGGCTAAATGAAAAACTAGAAAACAAAAAATATAAATTTTATATTTATATTAAATATAATTATATCATATTATATTAATATAGTATAACATAATATCTCTTTCCCTTAGCAATCATGACCTTATGCCAGTCTTTCTGTGCCTCAGTTTGCCTATTTGGATAATGCAGAATGGTTGCTAAGTCAGGAGACCTCTTCCTTATAGTCTTTTCTCCTTCAGAAATATCGAAATGAAACAATAAAAAGAAATATCAAAACAAGTTCATATCTGTAAGTGGAGTTAAAACAAGAGTTTAAGTAGTATGGCTGAGCCTGAATATTAATACAAGAATAATCTTAGAGCCAGGAATAAAATTAATTCTGTTTGAAAGATTGTTCTAAAACTGAAATTTGTATTAATTTAATAACAAATCAACTTTCCTAACGTATACCTTTATCAAAAACCATTCTAATTACCAATTCATCACAACATACCAAATGAGAATTATATGTTATGTTAAAAGCAAAAAAAAAATAAAAGCTATTAAAATAGGACTTTGTCAGCCTGGACAGCACTATAAATATAAAGGCATAATTTCCTGACACTTTTTATGTATATGAAGTAGTTCAGAGAACTTACCACCATTTTGGACCTCTTGAGGTGAGGGAACCCCTAGTTGAAAGCCATTTGCCTTTAAAACCCTGAGTCAGTGCTGAGAAAGCAATAAAAGCCTGGCCCACTATTGTATAAGTAATAATGATATTACTAATCATTTACAAGAGCCCACTAGGGACTTCGGAAATAACCTCAAAGCAATTAACTAATGACCTACCTTTGATTATATCTCTAGCTTTGAAAGCAAAAGGTTAGAGTTCATATGCCAAGCTGATGTTGAGGGAGTGACAAAGCATGGTGGCCAGCTCTCTTCCTGAATAGAGCACATAACTCCTACCTGTTTAATCTCCCTTCCGAGTGCACTTCCAGAAGATGGTAATCTTTATAGCCTTTTAACATTTTTATAACATCTTTTTTTCATTCTAATTAAAACTATTACTCAATGCAGAAAACGTGGAAACTACAGAAAGACACAAGAATATTTTTTAATGTTTTCCATAATCCCATCATGCTCCCCCAAATTACTTTTAACGTTTTTGTGTTTGTCTCTTTAATTTTTCTACAAAGAAATGTATAACACTTTACTCAACATGCGACAAAATGTCAAGACTATTGTTTCACCTGTGTTTTCTGTCACAACATATTGTTGGCATGTTTCCGTAACAAAAGATATTTTATATGGCTGTACAATCTTTTATTTAACTAATACCCTTCGGTTGGACATGTAGGCGGTTGCAAATGTTTCACTACTATAAATAATACTGGAATTCTCTTGCTTTGTCATTTACTGACACCCATTATTAGACATCCTATCACAGCAAAAAAGTCTCTTCCCACTTATTTGCATTGATAGGATAAAATTTTAGAAAGGGAATCCATGTCAATGACATACAAATGGTTTGAAGCATATTGCAGACATTTCTCACCGGAACTATTGTTTTAATTTTTATTCCCTTGGAAGTATATTTGAAAGTATTATTCACAGCCCAAAAGTTATCAATTTTAATAACATTTCAAAAATAGATATGTGACAAAAACCATCTCATAGTATTTTCACTTGCATTTCATTGATTATTAAATTAAATATTTTTCATATGGCAATTGGTGGTTTGTATTTATCTTTTATTGAGCTACAATACATCCTTTGAATTTTTTTTTACCAAGATACTAACCTTTTACTTTTTTGTTTCATTACTGACATTTTATTTTCTTGTCATTTTATTGTGGCCATCTTTACAAGTTAGCAGATAAGAAGCTAACTCATTTTTTTGTAAAGATAGTGTTTAAATGTTTTATGTACATGTACAAAATGGACACATTTACATAAACTGAATCAGATCATGCATGATGTGACTTATAATGCAATCTCTTTGTTTTTTCTTGCCTCTCTCCATTCCTCAAGTTTATCCACATCTTCACCAGCACACCCACAATAACCCATATTAATGACCTGGTATATATCTTTTTTATTTTTCTCCATTTTTTTCCATAATCATATTTCAAGATATACAAATAAAATGTATACATATGCAGGGTTTTGTCATTTATTATTTTGTGTAAGTGAGAGTATACTAAACATTCTCTGCATCTTGTTTTACTCTCTGAAGGGTTCCTCATAAAAATCCTGCCAAGGTAATTGGTATAATTCTAAGTCATTCTTTTTAATAGCTACATAAGGTTCCCTGGGGTGGATGGACCACGATTTATTCAGCCATTCTCCCATTACTGGCATTCACTTTGTTTCTAGATTTTTGCAACTACAAATGGGGCTGCAATAAACATCTTTGAGGAGATGTGCTTACTTATGGGTGTTTTTATTTTGATAGGATAGATTCCCAGGAAGAGTACTGCTGAGTCAAAGAGTATGTTCAATTTATTTTTATTTTAATGAAGGCTGCCAGATTGCTTCCTAAAAAGGCTATAACAATTCATAGTTCCACTGGCAATGTATAAGAATTTTCCTATATCTGCATTAGCAATATGCATTATAGCTCTTTTCAATTTTTATAAGTCTGAAGAATGGAAGCATACGGCCAACCATTCATGAGTTCATTTGTATTTCACATCTCTGAATCAGTTTATTCCTTGGTCCATCTTTTTTTATCATTTTTCATGTCAATTTATATAATTATTACGTACTATAGATTTTGATACTTTTTCAGCGACAATGCAAACAACTTTTTTCCAGAGTTCACACGTGTATATGTTCATTCCTTATGAAAGCGTTTCTCAAATTCTCTGCAGCAAAGGCCCAGAACTTTAAATTTTCCAATCCATAGCAAATCAATGTTCTACAAAATACAAAATCACACACTTGGATGTCATAGCAATGTCAATTTTCTGTAAAAGTTTATAAATGCTTACTCTCAGTTTCTGTGCTTGTCTAAAGAGGGGTTAGTAGCAAACTGCAGACTGGCACAAGTCTCCCGGCCACACTATCGGGGACACTGGCTTATGCCATCTTTTTGTTCAATCAAAAGTTTTCACTTTTACAAAACCAAATATATTTCTTTCTATGGTTTCTGGACTTTCTCTTGTGCTTAAGAAGATATCTTAAGATTTATTTCTAGGAATTATATTGCTAAGATGATTTTCTTAAAGTCTCTAGTTCATGTAGATAGTTTTTCTATTGTGACCACCACTTCTTTCCTTTTTAGTCTGGATTTTTTAACAGTGTGGGACGAAGCCCCATGCTATTTTCTTTCAGATGTGCTGCCATGTTACTTTTTGTCACTGTGAAAGATATTATCTGGCTCACTCAGCCGTCACTCTCTTCTAGTTTGCCTTTTTATAGAGTCTGAAAGGCTAACATTCTGCATTCTCTGTTGTACTATAGATACATGTAAGATGTCAGCAACCAGATACACCAAAGCAACTCAGAGCAGAGAGGGCAATATGATAAGTAGCTGTACACAGGAAAGTTCACTCTTGGAAAGTTCAGTGAAATAATTTTTTTTTTTTTTTCTCTTGGGGTAGCTGTGAGGGAGTTTTTCAAGTTCTTATAGCACAAATGCCAAGCAATAAAAGTAGTAGCCCTGTACTTCTGTTTGAAAAGTCTCAAGTATGGTTGGACCTTCTTCCTCACTGTGTAACATCTAACCATTGTCCTTTCATCTCCCTAGACAATTTCTAGGAGCTGCCTGACCCATCTTAATAAATTTTTTTCATTTGACCCAGCTAGAATGAATTCTGTTGTCTCCAACAAAAAGATATGGCAAAAACCGTGTATTAAATGATCTCAAATATTGAAATACTTTACTGTATTCACTCTTTTTTTCTTTGATCCATTTTGAATGGATCAATGTCAATATGTTCAAGCTGATAATACTTTGTTCTTATCATAGTGGATTTAGAGTATGTTCTGAGATGTTTATCTTTTTTTGCTTTTATCACAAGTTTATGCTTTCATTTAAACATTAAGATAAATGTATTACCTTAATTCAGCAAATAGAATAAGAAACAGAAACACAAACCCCAGCTGAGTAAATCTAAGAAAGTTTCCTAAACCCCAAGCCACAATATATGAAGACAAAGACTGAATGAAGAAATTTAAAATGACTGAAGAAAGCTGAGGGCAATCAAACCAAGGTACTCACAGAGTAGCACACTAATCATCACCTTGAAAGATGTTGGACAAACTATTAAACTGATGGCACTAGATCCAGCTAAAGATTATGGGGGAGTGCTAACACCATGAGGCCTGTATAAAAACATGTACAAGAAGTAATTAAACATCCACCCCTCTCTACACAGACAACTATCCTTCTTCTTCCCCTTAGGAAATGGTAGGTATATTCTCTGAAGAAAATGTACTACAGAACCTTGGAATTGGTGTTATCAGACATACAAGAGGGTAGAGACGAAGCCTAGGGCAGAAGTCAGCAAACTTTTTCTGTAAGGATCTGGATAGCAAATATTTTAGGTCTTATGAGCCATGTGGTCTCTGCTGCAGCTATTCAGTTCTGAAATTGTAGCATAAAAGGGGCCATAGAGAATATTTAAACAAGTTGGTGTGGTCGTGTGCCAACAGAACTTTATTTATAAAAATGGATAGTGGGCCGGATTTGGCTGACAGGCCACAGCTTATAGGCCTGTTGTCTAGTAATACCAGGAGTTTTAAGAAAAAGTCTACACATTGAACAGGTAGACTCTCAGCCATCTCCCTCAGTAGGTTTATTTAACACACCCCACTTTCTCTTAGTTCTCATCCTCCCCACTCCACTGCCAAAAAAGTAAATCAGTAAATAAGAACGTTATTCTCTCAGTGCCATTTCCAATGGTACCTCCAATTACTCTTAAAACTCGTTTATTAGAAATTGATCTATTCAGATTTCCTACTTCTTGAATCAAGTTTGCAGAACTATGTTGTAGTAGGAAATCATCCATCTTCCTAGGATTTCAGATGTATTGCCATAGAAGTTGGTTGTAGGATTTTTATGAACATTTTAATTTTTTCTGTATCTGTAATATCTCCTCTTACTTATTTTCAATCATATATTTTTTACTCTCACTCTTTCTTTTTGTAATAATCAGGCTCACAAGGAGTTGACATATGTTATTGGTCTTTTCAGTGATCCAGCATTTGATTTTGTTTGTCCTTTCTGTGATTTGCTTTCATTTCAATAAACATGAATGGCAGTCATCAGCATGTAGCTTGCTGTTATAGATCATCTGAGAGCAAATGTGTTGAGTGAGAAAAAAGGAGTCCTCTTAAGAATATCAATAACTAAGGGTTGGGCAGAAAAAAAAGAAGGCTGAGAAGAAGCAATCAGATAAGCAGGAGAAAAAATCGGAAAGCACAGTATCACAGGCACCAAGATAAAAGTGCTGCAAGATAGAGAACCTTGTCAACAGCACCAAATGTTGCCCAAAGAGAAAATTTCTTGCCTAAGGTCTTGCAAGGGTCCATTAGCATTAGCTAACAAGTAACTTGTGGATGATCTTTGCAAGAGCAGTTTCTTGGGGTAAGAGAAAGACAGATTTCAGTGAGCAGAAGAATAAGAAAGAAGTGAGAAAGTAAAGATAACAGTTGCAGTTAACTCTCAAAAAAGATCTTTGAGTGCAGTCAGGCAAACAACAGAAAGAAACTCTTATAAAGATGCAAAGGTATCAAGCTTATATAAATATAAACAGGAAGCAGCCAGTAAATAGATTGGGTAGAAGATACAGAGGAGGAGGAAATGCAATGGACAGCACAGCTGCAGATATTAGACTTGTATACGAGAGTGCAGTCCCTTTTCTTATTATAAGGCAGGAGGAGAGGATATCTGTGAGTCAATGTGGCTGAACATGTTTTTTATACATTCGGTAGAAGAAATTCATGAAAACCTGATGGCTCCTGTTTCCTCTATGAAGTACATGGCAGGGTTTTTTCCTGAGAATAACGTAGAAAGTGGTAGGGTCAAAGGCATTTAAAAGTAGAGAGGATTTGAAATAGCCACAGTAAGTACTGAAAGAAAGAGCTAACTTGGAAACTAGAGCAGAATTATATACTAGCATTGACAGCCTTGTGAAGGTCAAAGACCACACTGTTGCAGAGGTACCACAAATAGGAGGGAAGGTAAAAAGATGGATGGTTCCAAGGCAGGGTTGCCTCTTGGTGGGACAGTCTGGATAATAACTAGTATTGGCCAGGAGATTCTCACAATTCCTCTAGCTTCTACCCACTCTTCACCCAACTCTAAACCTTTGCTATGGAAGGAAAAGAAATGTCTCTCTTGGACATATTGGGACAAATTTACATCTTTCAGAGCCAACACAAAACTTTTTCTTTCATCTTTCAAGCCATCTTTCAGAAGAGTGAAGCCGTCTGAGATCTGTTCCCTCTGACATAGGAGCAAGACCTCCAAGACAATATCGGAATAGATAGCCTCTCTCAGAACTACCCTAGATCCAGGAGAAGTTGAGATAAGAAGGACAAGGACAGAGATGAGTCTTCTGCCACATGATCCAGATTTCTTTTCTTTAATGATTTAGAAACTATTCATCTTGACTTTATTTTATGCTAGTTATTATTCATTTTATAAAAATAAAATGTGTATTCATACACATCCATGTACATATGTATGCCTATGCATATACAATATTCTATGCACTTTCTCATATATATATATCTCAACCCCTTCAGGTCCCCTCTCACTGTGGGAGGTTTTCTGTCCTTTCAATAACTCCTGCTTTCTCACTTTAAAAAAAGTTAACAGAAAGTTAAAATTTTCTTCTCCATATTTTAACATTTACTCATTTGTAATAAGAAGAAAATCAATAAAATGTATTTTCAAAGTCATCACATTTGAACCAATACTTTTCTAAGAGTGAATTTCAAAAATTCTGGCCTCATTCCTTTGCATTCAGAGATTGTTTTTCAAATATATCGTCTATGTTCCTGATTTGATTTTTATAGAATAAATTGTACTCTGAATGAATTTAAATTCCATTAGAGCATGTTTACTTACCTGAAGTTCTTTCCTTATCTAATTTCTTTTTAATTTCTGCTTGGTCTCAATCTGTTCTCTTCTCAGCTCAAATGTCTTATTATTCATCTTACATCTCATCTGTCTACGTTTCCTTGAGTCTTGAGAGAACAAGGCATGTGTCGCTGAATAGTTTCTTCTGTTTATTGCAGCATTTTAAAAACAATATTTTCTTCTGTTTTTTTTTCTTTACATTACAGCACCATTTCATAGGTCACATATTGATTTGCATTTAATTTCTTCATCTTTAGATGATGAGAGAGATAGCAAAAACTATTTACTTCTAAGTAAGGCATTCTCCACACTGTCTACTCAGATGTTGTTAATATCAGAATCTGGGAGCTGAGCCTCCAATCTTGAGCTAATTCAGTGATCAACACTCTGGGAAGATGGGGAAGGGCCAGAGCCAGGGGACGTTCCCCTTGGCAGGGTGGTTTCTTGAGGTTTTGTTTGTTTGGTTTTGGTGGTCTCTGTGCTGGGGCCAGACTTAGTGTAGCTCAGTTTCCTTTTAATTACTTTGGGAAGAAGTCCTGCCCCAGGGATGAAAGAACTTTCCATTATCACCACACTGAAGCCATCCTTAAGCCCCTGGCCTCCAGACAAAATTGCTTCTGATTTCCTCTGGTTCCTCTCCAGTGCTACCCCCCACTACCCTAGAGTAGAAACTGACTTTAAACAAATGGAGATCCCTGGCCACTTGTGTGTCCTTTGCATGGTACTGGTGCCTGTGCCCTGGAAATCCAATATAGCTGCCTTTAGATCCGCCTTTCCTCTTGTTCTGCATCCCTTCTCCTCAGTAAGCTGTTACAGTCTCCAGCACAGTGGACCAGGAGCTCAGTCTGCAGAGACATAAGAGATCCAAGGGAGATGTTTACCCACCTTGTGTCCTGTTTCCAACTCTGCCCCTTGCCCCTCCAGGTGAAGAATATTGATCGGGTTTAGAATCCCTCATTTCTGTCCCTTATTAAGCCCTCTTGACCCCTTTCATCTAAACCCATCAATACTGTGTTTAGAAGAAACCACTTCACATTTCTAACATATCACTTACACTCCCCTAGCTTTTAGTGAGGAAGCATGTGTCATGTCTCACTTTATTATTTTTTAAATGGTCAGTCTTTTTAAGATATATTTATTAACTGAATTTACATCAGTAAGTAAAGTTAAATCCTCTAATAAAGAAGTTGGCTCCCTTTCATTTCTCTAGAAAATCTTGCAACTTCTGATTGCCATGGTCTTGTAATTACGTTAAATCTGGGACATGCAATGATAAACCAGGGTCTCAAACTCTTGAAGTTATTTTCAGTACTTTTCACCAGATAGCTGCCAATAATTTTTAGTACTAATAAAACCTGTTGCTTGAAATGTGATATATTCAATCATGTGACAGATAAATTCTCTCACCCACTGTTTCAGGAGAAGAAGAGTTTTCCTAAGTCCTCTTACCAGGAAGAAACTCTACCTAGCACTGTATCAACATGTCTTTCACTAAGGGAAATTTTGAAAGTAAAATGTGATACATATATACATATGTATTTTGGTGTTTTTTTAAATTATACGTATAGCCCTTCCCTCATCTTTTCTTTAGCATTTCCTTTTTTTCCTAGGAAATATGATGCCATTGCATGTTTACAAATTTGGCCTGTAATTTGGATATTACTATTGTTATAGTAACACTTAATTGTAGAAACCACTTACATTTCTTTCGTTCAACTGGTAAATAGACACATAACATTATCCAACTTATTTTTCCCTTAAACAACAACAAAAAATACTTTCTCAGTATGAAATATTTCATCAAATAATATCAGTTCAGATTTCTGACTGTATATTTATACTTTTGTAAATCAATGAATTGTAGAGTCTAAAATGGGGTAAGACCATTAGAGATCAGCTAGTCAATCACCTATACACTTACCTTCTTTCTCTAGTAAGAAACATACGCCACTCTGGCTCCAAGCTCTTACCACTACAACACACCTCCTATCATCTGAACATTGCTTATCCTAAGATATAAAAACACTGAAGATGAGAAATATAGCTAAGTATCTATAATCATACCACCCTGAACACACCCAGTCTTGTCTGATCTTGGAAGCTAAGCAAGGTTGGGCCTGGTTAGTAATTGGATGGGAGAAATATAATGATGTGCCATTACTTTTATCCTTTTTACAGCTTCCACCTTCTCCTAGGAAAGAGCATTCACCCATTGGCTCTCCTAAGATCTTCAGAAAATCACCCCCAAATTTCTCTCAAATGAATTCCATCCATCAGTATCTTTGGTAGAAAGAATGGTACACCTGCTTTGATAAGTTCTCCTGGCTCTGAATTTACTCCTTATTTGTAAATATTACCTAGATATCCCTAAAACAGTATACATGCGGGCATCAGCATGGTGCCCTATTAATAGTAAGAACTTCCACTTCATTGGTTGTTATCATCACATGAAATCACAATTTCTCCAAATTCTTGTTTCTCAAAGTGTGGTTTGTGGCCCGTGCACTGGTTCCCAATTCACCTAAGTCTGGTGAGACAGAATATCCACACACAAGCTACAGGAGGTGAATGTATCACTTACCAATAGACAGCAAGGGACAACAGAAGCCTAGGATTCATGGTGAGTCAGTTTCTCAAGTCTTAGAAAAGCCTCAGGAGGATAGAGTCTCATCTGTGCATGCCCTACTCACATCACAGCTGAGAGACCCTAGAAACAGCCCTCCCTGTGTTTTATACCCCAGGAGCAATACGCCACGCTGGGCTAAAGCTTTGAAGGACATCCTATTTCTGTGGGGAGCTGGAACAGAGACCAGGCTTTGCCAGCTAGTCCCTCCTTATCTCAGGATGTTGCATTTCCAGCACATTTTACAGTTATTCTTGAGAACTATAGGTGAGAAAGTAGGGAGAACTGGGTCAGTCTAAGGTCACATGGAGAACTGTCATGCAGATATCCCATGGAGATGATGTATTTCTGTACACTTTGTGTAATAAATGGAGAAGTGTTGCTACAAAACTAAAGCCATGTGTTTTAAACTTTAGCGCACACCATGAATTTGTGAAAACACATTTTTTTTTTTTTTTAGTTGGAGTCTCACTCTGTTGCCCATGCTAGAGTGCAGTGGCATGCTTATGGCCACCCCAGTGTCAACTTGCTGGGCTCTGGAGATCCTTTCACCTCAGCCTTCCAAGTAGCCAGAATCGTACTACCTTGCCTAGCTAATTTTTTGATTTATTGTAGAGACGCGGTCTCACCATGTTGCCCGGGCTGGCCTCGAACCCGTGGACTCAGGCAATCCTCTTGCCTTGGCCCCTCAAAGTGCTGGGATTATGGGTTTGAGCCACTGTGCCCCGCCAAAGATTTTTATTCAGATGTGAGGTGGGGACTGAGGATCTGGACTCCCAAGAAGCTCACAGACATGTTGCCCCTGCTGTCCCTTACTGCCTATCTGCAAGTAATGCATCAACTTCCTGTAACTTGTGCGTGGATGTTCTGTCTCACCAGATTTAGACGAGTTGGGAAACAGTGCACAGTGACCCTGCTTCCTAGTGCCTGCCATTCCTGTTTTCTTCCACCCTGAAAGAACTCTTTGGTGATATACATGGCTGAGTCTGTCACTGCCTGTTGGGGTGACAGAAGTACCTTGCCACCATCCCCTTTGTCCACTGCAGGCCACTTGCTGCTGAGAAATGTGTCTGCATCTCACCACCTCAGCATCACATCTGCTTATGTGGGGCTAGCCCTTACAATTAAAAAAGACACAGACCCTCTGGACATCAAAACAGCTCTCAATTCCCAGTCCAAGAAAAAAGAATGCTTCTCACCTCATTATGTAATGGCTATATAATTGCTATTGCTCCCCCAATGTCTTAAAATGTTTTAGTGAAAATACTTTTCAGATTTTATTGGTATTCTGCCTTCTCCCTATAGTAGAGATATGAATTCAAGTTAGGCTAAGGGGTTGTAGTAGTAGGAAGCCAAGGGCCAAGTGAAAGACATTAGAATTCATTCACTAATTCATTAACATATGTATTCATTTATTCATTCAAAAGAAGTATTTATTGAATATCCTTTATATGTCAGGCATTGTGGTAAACCCTGGGGGCAAGATATCTTCCTCCTTGGTTTTTATTTTTTTGTTTTTCATTTTATTTTATTTTTAATTTACAAATAATAATTGTATACACTTATGGGGTACCATAGGGTTTTTTTATATGTATACATTATGTTAATTAATACTAGCTAATGAACATATCCATCACCTCACATACTTATCATTTTTTATTTTGTGGTACAAACATTTAAAATCTACTCTGTAATCTTGAAATAAACATTATTATTAACTATAGTCATCATGCTGTGCAACAGATCTCAAAGTAATTGGGTCAAATTTGTAAACTGTCTCCTCGTGCCTCCCCCACCCCCAGTGAATTCTCTCTCAGGAGGCTTTTCTGTCCCTGAGGCAAAATTATTCCAAGAAACAGAGTAAAAGAAGAATAAATTCAGAGCATCTCTAGGTATTTAAGGAGTGACTCAATGAGGAAGTGTTTATTTTTATCTATCTCACAACATCTGTTAATTAGATTCTAAGTTCCTTCAGGACAGGGATCATATGTTCCTCAACCAACCATCCTCTTTTTTTAAAGCTATAACTTTTCAACATCATATGAGAGCATCTCTCAAAAGGTGGTCTTGGACCAACAGAGTTAGATCACCTGGGATTTTTTTTAATTGATGAAATACTTAAAGTCTACATCAGAATCACCAGGGTTGTCTGTAGATTTCTAAGCTGAATCTTGAACCTTCTAATTCTGAATCTGGGGAGTATGCAGGATACTCTAAGGGGCATCTTAGGGCATTTTTAACATGACCCCAGTGATTCTGAGTCACACAAAAGTCAAGAAGCCTTTTTAATTACTTCATCTGTTCATGTGTAGGGATATGAAGAAATTTTATTTTAAACAAGGATTATGCCATTACTGTTTAATTGACAATAATTGCTCTAAAGCTTACAATACAAGAATGCAGTGTTGGAGGAGGTAAGAAATGAGAAGTGACCAAATCTTTAGGAGAGTAAAGCAAAACAGACATAGAGGTGAATGGAAGTTGGGAACAAGAAGTGCAGCCAAATCTAAGTAGGGGGAAATCAAGGCCACAGTTTGTGTTGCCTCCAGCATCAGGGTCTAAAGTCCAGATAATTTGGGGAGCTTTACTGAATGGTCCAGACAGAGCTTTAAAGATCATGTTGCAGATGGGTCCCTTCTAAAGGTCAGTAACTTTTCTACCTTATAACTGTATCTCTGCTGTCCTTCAAAGAACTCTCCCTGGTTTTTGCTAAAGCCACTTCTGAGCCAAGAACAGGAGAATGAAGGGAAACAGGTGAACCAGTGTCTTCCCTGCTCTTATTATTCTCATCTATGAATCAAAGAAGAGCCAGGTGTCTCTTCACCTCCCTGAAGAGAGGGGAAGAATTCTGAATCTCTGGAAAAGTAGCCAGCCCACTGCTAGAACCTGAGCATCCATTGATCCAATCAATGTAGGTAAAAGTAAATCTGAATTCACGTAAATATGAATTCTCTTCAATCTGAGTTCATGTACACCTGAATAATAGATAATAACTAGTGTGTCTACTTGAAGGAGTGGGTAGCAAGGATGAAGGATTATTATAGGTCTGTGTACTGCCTCATAGGTGTTTTTTTTAGGAAAAAAATGACTGACTTCAAAGAAATGAGAGAATTCCTTGCATTTCATGAAGAGGCTGCCTGTACAGCAGAGAAGCAGGAAAAATGGCAGTTCTCATTGCCAATTCCAGGCCATCTTTAAGGAAATTACACCTCTGTGCAGACAACTCTGTAAGCTCCCTTACAGACAAAACCAGCCCAAGGAAAAACCAGAGGACTGTTTAGTAGCCAGCTCACTTGAAGAAACCATTTTCACTGAAATTTTTTTGGAGGCCTGATCTGGATTCCAGGGCAACTTTATGAGGCACTACTATAAGGTAATGAATGGATATTTACCAAATGTTCCAGAATTGACAGAAGGAAGTGTTGAAAATATCCTTCGTGAATTCCCCACAGAGCCTCTGGCAGTTGATAATACTTGAGTGGGATTTGAGGTTTGCAAACAGGCAACAGACAGTTGGGGCCAAAGAAGGTGAATCCGGTCAGTGCTCAAGCCCGGGAATTGGGGTCATAAAAAGGTGAAGTTTCTCTGTAATGAGGATATATCATTTTTATGAAAAATCAAAGTTAATTTTTAAAAATCACATAATTTTCTTATGTGACTCTAATTAGCCTTGAAAGTAATCTGCCAAGAGGAAAGAAAGATAACTGGTGGTAACAGCAACATGATTAGAATTCATAGACAGCTGTCCATGGTGATGATACTGTGGAAAACAACCCTCGTTAGAAATGCAGGCATTTTATTTTAAAAGGTCTTTGTAGAGTCCTTAAATGAACACCATGTTCAGAGATGCTCTACCACGCGTATCACTGTACCAAGGCACCACCACCTAGAAAACCCAATGTTTAGATCCTGGGACTTCTAAATCCTCAGTAGTACTTTACTTCCTCAAAAAGCTCAAAGCATACCTTATCCTCTCATGGGGACCCCAGTGCAGTACTGATACTGAGGAAGGCTATATGGACTGGAGGGAAACCAGGAGATCAGATTGACTTCCTAAAGTGTGGGGGCTATTTCTAGTATATATAAATGGATATTAATGACCAGAAAAAGAACTAGACCGTGACAAAAATCTTTCTTCCAAAATCCTTCCTCCCTCTGGCACTGGTCTTGCCTGCCCAATACACAATCCCACAGTGCTGTCAGAGAGACCTTCTAACAGTCAAATCATATCTTGAGTCACAGGTTCAAAGATTGTAAGGGCCTCACCACTTTTCCAGGAGAAAATATGAGTTCACTTGCATTGCACACAAGACTCTTCCTCAACTGCTTCCTTGTTGATATAGTTTGGATGTTTGTCTCCTCCAAATCTCCATTAGAATTTGATCCTCAAGGTTGGAGGTAGAGCCTAATGGGGGGTGTTTTGGTCATGGGGGCAGATTCCTTCATAAATTGTTTGTTGCCTTCCCTGCTGTAATGAGAGGGTTTTCTCTCCATTGGTTTACACAAAAGCTGATTATTTAAAAGAATGTGGCGCCCCTCTGCTCTTTGACACTCTCTCTCTCTCTCTCTCTCTCTCTCTCTCTCTCTCTCTCTCTCTCTCTCTCCATCCCTTTCTCACCACATAACAAGCCAGCTCCCCTTCCCTTTCCACCATGATTCGAAGCTTCATAAATCCTTCGACAGAGGCAGCTGCTGGCACCATGCATTTTGTACAGTCTGTAGACCCATGAGCCAAATAAGGTTCTTTTCTTTATAAATTACTCAGCCTCAGATATTCCTTTATAGCAGCACAAAATGAAGTAATGCACCTATCTAACCCTTCCACGACCTTATACTAGAGTCACACTGAACTACCCATAGTTTTCTTGTGAGTTTGTGAATGTTCTCTTCTTTCCTTATTAATAATTTTGCATGTGGTATTCTTGCCCTCCACTCTAGGGATATCCCAGGGCAAATTGTCTTCTCATTTCTAGCCCTATGGATGTGAGGGAAGGGAAGTTGAATGATTTCTGTCAGGATTAGTTTGGGGACAGCACCAGTGCCTGGATGCCATTGGGTAGCCTTTATCCTGGTCTGATTCTTGCTTGACCTCACTGCTAAAACCTATCATCAACTGGCTGTTATTCTACCAACTATCTTTACATGGAGCCTAGCGACTCACAAGCCAAATTCTGGCCAAAGTTCTAAATCCAAGCAGATCCCTGTAAACAATTCACTTGGACACATTCACTTGAACAATCCACCAAGATAGTGAATTGGGTCAATCCCACTAAGCTTGGGGGTTTTAAGACTAGCTGTACATTAAAATTAGTTTGGAAAAATTTAAAAATGAAAAACCAATAAATTAGTTTAGTGTGAGCATCTATCACATGTTCAAAGCTCCCAGTGGAATTCTAACATATTGCCATTTTGAGAACCACTGTATCGTTTTCTCTACTCCCATCGCCCGGCACCTTTTCTCACTTTTTCATTGACCCAACACCTTACATCTGCCTCAACCATCCTTTTATGGCAGAGACTAGCCCACTCATCACAATTATCCAGTGGAAGTGAAACTAGGGATTGAGTTGGGGTACCACAGGTAGGATCCTAGTTCTAGAAACCCCATTTGCTCATATTCAGTAAGGTGCTTTACCTGTTTGTTGTTGTTGTTGTTGTTGTTTTGTTTTCGTTTTTACTACCTAGTTGGTTTCTCCATACCTGTCTGATGTACTTTGGAAAGAATTGGGCCTGACTCAAAGGAATTGATTATACAGACAGCGTTCTAGGAAACTAAGGCTACTGGGTTAATGGGGCAGTTATTTGAGTAGCTAAAAGCACCTATCCCAAGATTGAGATTCAGACTGAGATTAAAAGACCTCTGTAAGGGATCTTTTCTATTCTGAGAGATAGAATTATTGTATTAGATTCAAACAGTGGGAGCAAAGGAGAGAGAAAAAAAACCAGTTCAGAGGTCAAAAGACCAGGATGAGAAAGCACCTTGGTGGTTGTACTAGCTGGGTGTTGAGGGATGAGGACTGACTGAGAAAGGGTTCAAGAGAACTTTTTAGGATGATCTAAATATTCTGTGTTTTGATTGTGGTTATGAAGGTACATTCATTTGTCAAAACTCATCAAATTGGGTGCGTTTTATATATAGTATGACAATTATTCACCAGTAAATTTGTTTAGTGTTTTTGTTTTTAAGGAAGGAAAAAAGGTGAAGAAGTTTGAAACAGGTGAGAAGGTCAGAACTCTGGCCAAGAACTGTGCCAATTTGCCTAGAGTTGATCATATTGACCACTGACCAGATTCAAAGGCAAAGGAGAGATTGCTCCTCCATCTCTAGATAATATCATAAAATCATGTCTCACTACTGTGATGACTTGCTCCCTGAATAAAGAAGTCTGAAGTCAAATGAACGTTGAAAATGCTGGTATTCTACCCACCTTTAGGATGATCACATAGTATATTAGACCAGCACTGTTCAACAAAGTTATAATGTGAGTTCCACTTGTGATTTAAAATTTTCAAGGAGCCACATTTGTAAATTCATTTAAGTTTAAGAAAATAATTAATAGACCCGATTATCGAAAATATTAACATTCTAATGTGTAATAAATTTTAAAATTATGAATAATTTTTAATACTAAGTCTTCAAAAGTCAGTGTGTATACTTATGTACTTCTATGCTTATTGTATTAGTATGAGTTCTCCAGAAAAACAGAATCAATAGAAGATAGATATAATATAGAGTCTGAGAAGTCCCATGGTCTGCCATTAGCATGCTAGAGACCCAGGAGAGCAGGTGGTATAGTTTCATTCTGAGTCCAAGTACCAAGGCAAAAGACTGATGTTCCGCCTTGAAGATAGTCAGGGTACAGAGAGAACTTGTCTTCTTCTTCAGCCTTTTATTCCATCCAGGTCTTCAAGGGATTGAATGATGCTAATCCACAATAAGGAAGTTAATCTTCTTTACGTAATACTAGTTCAAATGTTAATCACATCCAAAAACACAGCTACATCGATTGATCATGTTTAACCAAATATGTTTGTACCCAGTCATGCTGACACATAAAATAAACCATCATGCTTATATGCTTTTACACTATAGCAGATCTTAATATAGACAAACCACATTTCAAGTGCTGAATAGTCACATAGCTGGTGGCTGCCACACTGAAAAGGCAGCATTAGATTAGCAAAGGCTCTGAGAAGCTGTCCGGTAAAGAAACCTCTTTAGCATTGTTTAATTTAGTGTGCTCAAAATTTATTTGACTGCAGAACACGTTTTTCCATTTATTTATTTGTTCATTCATCCATTCATGCCTTTTTCCTCTTTTAGTATCTTGTTTTACAGGAGGTGAGGGACCCCCCCCCCAAAAAAAAACTGGAATTATCTTTTGGAAGGTGGGCCCCTTATAGTACACTTGGAATTTATTTCTCTGGATCAAACGGTCAGCCAAAGTTTTTATTTGGAAGCTTTGAGAAGGTTGTGGCATGATTTGTGGAAGAAGTGTCCCGAGTTGTGGCAAGCAGGTGACTGGTTCTTTCACCATGTCAATGCACCTGCCCTCTCACACTGAGTGTTCAGTGGTATTTGACTAAAAACGGGAGGACCTCCATGCCCCACCCTTCCTACTCACCCAATCTTGCCCCAAGTGACTTTTTTGTTGTTGTTTCCCTGGATGAAAAAGTCCTCAAAGGGAAACATTTTGCTGATCTGGAAAAGGTGGAACAAAAACAGTAGAAGCACTAAAAAGTATCAAAATGGATGAGTTCAAAAGCCGTCTTAAGCAGTGGAAAAAGCATCTCGATAGTTGTATTGCATCAAACAGAGAGTACTTTGAAGGTGACCAAAGTTTAAGCATGTAAGAATAAATACACAATGTTTTATAAATAAATTCCTGGTTTTTGGGAGGTTCACTCCTTGTGCTTTAGAAATATCAACATAGTTCAGAGTTCATAAAGTGGGAGTCCAAAAGCGAGATATAAACTACATACAGGTTTTTAGCAATATTTTTGGTTTTGAGTAATTTAATCGAGCTTTTAAAAATTAGGAGGTTTCACATAAAAATCTGGACTTCTGTTTTAAAAGTAGAAATACCTGATCTCACTGAGGCTATATTTTCTCATGGCAACAATAGGCTAAACCTGAGTGTCTGCTGCTCTTTTTACTATGAGTTGAGGTATGGAATGAACTCAGAGACACACACATGGAGCATCCATACCAGTGCCCCAGTGCACTCATGCATACCCCACCTCAACCAAGTTGTTAACTTGAACTGTTAACAACTGAATACACATCCCCTGATGAAGGTCAGTCATCTCACTTTTCAGATAAATAAACTTAGGTCCAGAAAGTTCAATTAAGGTCATGAACCTAAACTCAATTCATGAATTAGTGGCAAAGCAAGAATCCCCCATTTCTCCTGACCAGTCCCATATGCGGCCCTGATGCTTCTACTGATATCCTTTCATCCATTTCTGTTTCTATATCCAACTATACCTTAGGAGAAGCAAAGAACCTGTGAGCCCCAGACTTGCTAACTCTTCACTATTACATGGTGCTCCTGAAGTTGAAGTGATTCTCTCTGCCTGACACTACTTGGTTCTGCACTCATCATTAATGAGATGCTGACTTGAAACAAATCAAGGGATGAGAGAACCTTCATGAAGGTCAATATATCCCACTGTGGTACCCGAGACAGTCCCAAATTCCTTAGATAATCATGCCGTCTTCTTGTTTGGACTTAATCAAAACATCATGTCCACTGTCGAGAATGAGCATCCAGACTCAGAACGGAATCCCAGCAAGCACAAGGCATCAGGAGATAGTGTGTCCGGGCAGGATGCCAGAGCAGCCGAAGTTTAACTACTCCCAGAGGGAAATGCACTCCTCCCAGCACGATTCAAATCTCCTATGGCTGATTCTTATCTAGAGGCCAAGGCCAATAACATTTTTTTTTTCCTTTATAACAACAGTTAATTTCCCCGGGGAGTTTTAGCTACTTTTAATAAGAGAAAATTTATCCAAGAATGTGGATAAGTGTATATGTGTGTGTGAGTGTGCGTGTGTGTGTGTGTGTTTGAGAATGTGAATGTGTGGGTGCTCTAATACCTGTTTTGGTGTGAAATTTAGTAACCTTGGACATGAAAGACTTCTTTCTTATCTTTTTTGTGATCCCTGCTTAGTGGAGAGTTAGGAAGTGATCTGCAGAATGGAATAAAGAATAGAGTCAGAAGTTTGTCTTTTTTTTTAAAGGTATACTCATAACTAACCCTTTCGACCTAGAAAGACAAAGAGCAAAAAGAAGAGAACAATTAATCACCAATGGCCCTTTCTCTAGTCACCTAATGGACTTATTAGCCCATTGTGAGTTGGGAGATAATTGAGAGGTTAAAGAAAGGTGACACTATCCCTGGGATCACGGTATTTTCAAATGTAGATTCTTAGTTCTTCCTAAGAAGAGACATTATTTCCTCAACTTCATGTTGTAACTGAAATAATGAACAAAGGGTAGTTTAGTGACCCAGTGGAGGAAACACCACATAGGGAAATTCACTGATGCCCTAAGATTGGCCTAGGGAGAAGCTTTCCTTCTTCATTCGTAGCGAACCTCACAAGTACTTCCAAAGGCAGAACAAGTTTGAGAAGAACCATGCTTCCTTTTTCCACAGCATCTAGCAGAGTTTTGTGCTTACTAGCTATATTTGTCTAGATTTCCCAGAAAATAGATCCCAAAACAAAGGCTTATGTCCCTTACTTAAGTAGGAAGCAAAACACCAAACAGTAGGAATGAGGACAAAAATGGGGAGGTAGGGACAGAACAAGAGCCAATACAAGAGTGTGTTACTGAACTGGCTGTCACTTGGTGTCAAGTGAAATGTGGAATTGAGTGCTCTTTTTTTATAAGACAGTCTTACAGGAGGCTGTATAAGCAACTGCTTCTTAGAAAAGTCTAACAGGCAAGAAAAATTTTTCCTGTTATCTGTTTTAACAGAGACAAGGACAAGAAGAATAGGCACTTGGTATCCCCCATTTATTGTGAGGTTCTAGACCATCTACAGAAGCAACGACCCCAAGCTACATTATTATTCCTGTATTAATTACTTCATTATGCACATAAAGGATAATAATGGGAAGATCAGAGGTTGATTAAGGAGAAGGATTATAGTGTAAGGATGTCTTTAGAAAGGACAACATTTCTTTTCTTTTATTCATGGGGGAAATAAGTGGTGTTCCTCCCGCCTTTTAGTCCATAGTCTTCAGAGTAACTCGAGACTTGACTATTTCCAATGGAATTTGGGGATATAGAATCTGGTACCTGTTTCATTCCTGAAAAAGAATTCACAGGGCAGGAAGGAAGGGGCCATAGTGAGGGGAAGAGCACAAAGAGAGCAGCATTAGGAATGATTTCAGAGTTTGAGGTAAGAATGCATACATGTTGCTTTGAGTCATATAAGGACCTTCTAGAAGGGCCTTAGCCATGAGATATTTTGAAATGGACCCCATTTAAGTTGCCTAGAAGAACAAGGTGACCTCAGTAGAGAGGTAGATCAGCAAAAGCCAGGAGAAGAGGGCATTATACATACCCAGATAAATGAGATCTCACCTAGTCAATGGAAGTTTGGGTAGCAGTGTTCGGCATGGGGGTGCAGGGTATGAGGGAGCCTATAAAAACCCTAATGAACGAAAGATGCCAAAATGATCATTGTGACACAGAGTACCCATAACAGGTAAAACAGCACTATCCCCAGGAGACTGCACTCTTCCTTAAGCTCAGCACTATCTCCCCAGCAAGTAGATGGAGGTACCAAGCGGAAACAAGGATTGTGTCTCCCTCCATGACTTGGGGAAGAGTCACCCAAGGCAGGCACAAGCAAAGGCAAAGAAGAACTTTTAAAGTGACTAAGAAAGAGCTTAGAGTATTGATGTTAGACTGGCCTAGATCGTGTTATCATTATTACCCAAAGAAAAGTCATCAGAAAAGCTCTAGGAACCTTCTGGGCTTTCATCCAGAGGCAGAGAAAAACATGTGAAGTTGGAAAGGTTAGTAGTGAGGAAATGGAAATTGGTCTTTGCATATATCCCACAGAGCAATGGGACAGCTATAATGGTCAGCACAAGGACCACATTTTTGGGGACCCATCAGATGCTATATAACTTATCTTGTTAAGTAGATGTCAAGGCAGAAACTAGATGTCACAAATCTTACCTATTATTATTTTCTACAAAAATTAATTTACTAAAAAAATCACATGAAAGTCCCTGGACATGTCAACTATTAACTGAATAGCCCCCATCCTGTTCCCCTCTACCTCTCTGCTTGCTTTTCCCCCACCCCAACTGGCAAAAAAACTTTGCCAACAGCGAAGATGTCAAAAGTGAATTTCCAGGTAAAAAATCACCTATTTTTGGCTGTGAGACTAAAATCCTTAGAGAATGAAAATAAGAAACTATAGTGTCAAGATTTTTTAAAAAGAACTTCAATTTGAGAGGATGCAAAAAGAAAAAAAAAGAAAAGTAGTAATAAGCTAGAACTTAAGGAAAATAAGGGAAGAGAAGAGAGATAGCCATAAAGTTTAGGGGTATATTTGCGAAGGAAGTGACGGCTGTCTCCCACCTGTTCTTTGAAAGGGACAGACAGACTTGGGAAAAGAAAATGGAAAAAATGGATGATATTTTTAAATATGAGAGATTCTAAATGGACCCAAAACTTTTCTATAGGCCTGAGAATGGTATGAGAGGGAGCTCTAAATTTTCCTGGGCCTAGAGTGGAGGGCAGAAGGTAGCTGAATGGCTGCCCTAACCAGCCCCAAGAAGCCTCTTGGTAAAATAAAAGGAAACACATCAAAGCAAATACTGGGCTATTTGCCAGATGTGAGGCTGGGCAGCTGCATCTGTGTAGGAGCATCCATGCTAAATCTCTTTACACTGCAGAGGGGTGTGCCACCCCCCAGAGCCACCGATGAGTCCCTCCTGTGCCAAGTGGAAAAAAAGAACCCACAAGGACAACAGCTGCCTATGATAGAGGCAGACTTAAAAGAGGCCTTCAAACAGGACATCTTTCCTCCCAGACTCCAACACCTGGCAGGGGTTGTTGCTTCATAATCAGCAACAGCAAGGACAGTACGAGAGAAAGAAACTCAGATGAAGAGCTTTGAACAGACTGGATTAGGAATCACTAGATTGGAGGCTCAGGATGGACTGAATTAAGTTATTTAAGAATAGCAGGTAGTAGATCAGAGGAGAGATCAGACCAAAATTACAGACACAAATTCTGTTTTCTGCAGGCTACATCTCATGGACTCTTATAACTGCAATGACACATCCTCTGGAGAATACAAAGTCTTGTTTTATCTTTTTTTTTTTTTTGGTGGCAAAGCGAGAAGCAGAATGGGATGGAATAGACTGGTCCTGGCTTCTTTTGTATGATTTTCTTATTCTTTTTCCTTCCTCGATCACAACAGTAAAGAGACAAAAGACAGGCTAAGCTACTTAAAACATATTTCTTTGCTATTTCTGTAATTTTTTTTTTCACTTGAATAAAAATGTCTCTACCCCATTCTCCTCTTTTACATAACTTTCTAAAAGAGCTTATATCCTGTTTAAGGGTTATACATCAACTGCCTTTAAATTACTGGTGGTTTAAGAAGCCCTTAGCAAAACCCAGATTCCACAAGGAGCCATGCTTTCTTTTTCTGAATATTTAAGCAGAGTAAAACCATTTACAAATAAAAATATGCAATGGCCATCTTCCTTCCTTGTGAAATTGAGGGCCTGTCAGTTCCAGCTCCCTCTTATTTAAAGGAATATTCTGACTACTCCAATATGAAAATGAAGCATCCTGACAGTTCTTCGAGGTTAATGGCACAGAACCACCTGTATTTAACATTCCGGCTTCTACTCCATTAACACGCCTAACTCAGTTTTCTTTATCTGCCAAGAAGAAATGGAATGAAAATCAATATCCTACCCAAATGCATTGATGAGATTTTATTCTTTCTCGAATCTCAAAGGAACATCATATCCCTTTACAGTAAGACTTTCCCTTAACAAATTGCAGGTTGCCACCATATCAAGCAATGCTGTATGAAATCAAAAGTTGAAATGGTTGCCACCTCATTATTTATTTTCCATCCTGCAATGTATATTTCATGTTTACATTAGTGCGTTCAGATGCCAAGGAGATAAGTACTTTAACAATCCTAAGACAGAAGTTTGTGGAGGCGCTTGTTAATAGCTTCAATACATTTCCTTGTGTTGTAAATTTCAGCTTTCATATCTTTCCAAGAAGTTCCTCCCTCTATCTTGGCAGTGAATGAACTTGCCAGGAGGCCTGTTCTCCATCCTCCCCTTCCCCCAACCCCAATTCTGGTCTAGCCTTCCTGAAGCACAAGCTGTATACTGGGAGTTCCTTCCCTAACTGCAAGCACACTCGGTGAGCCTTGCCTGTTCACACCCAAGGAAATGGTCAGGGTATGCATGGCTTCTGTAGAGTAATGCGATGGCTCCTTCATAGCTTCACTGGTCGAGGCTGATTTTCTGCCTTTTAGAGTAGAAAGCACATTTGCCTGGCCTCCATAGTGATTCATATGTCAGTTACTTTCTTAACTTCAATTTTTATTTACCTGAGATGCATTAACCGCCTGACTGCCCTGCTCCTGCCCTATCACTGATATGACTCGATATCTGTAGAGCACTCCCTCTCCCCTGCCTAGAGATGCTCCCAGTCCTAGCCAGGCCTTCCTTACCATTACACCTTGGTCATTTAAAGTCAGAAAACCAGGGGCATGTGCCCTGTGTTTTGAAGGTACGCTTTATGCATTAAAGTGGTGATCACCAAACTTTTCCTACAAAGGACCAGAGATTAAGTAGCTTATGTGTTACCAGCTGTGCCGTCTCTGTCCTAATAACTCAGCTCTGCCACTGGAGTGTTAAAGCAGCCCTAGACAATATATAAACAAATGAGCCTGGCTGTGTTCCAATAAAACTTTATTTATGAGCAACTGAAATTTGAACTTCATATGAATTTCACGTCACAAAACATTCTTCTTATTATTTTTGAAAAAAAAATGTTTAAAAATGGAAAAGTAATTCTTAGCTTGTGCAGCTATAAGAAAACATTGACTTGTGCAGCTATAAGAAAACATGGGATTCAGCCCATGGTGTGAAAGGGAGTTGAAAAATAAAAAGGCAATAGTTAGGCCCAAGTGTGTAAACTTTCATCCAGTTAAAAGCTTCTTCTTGGAAACTGAAAGCTGCACCTGCTGGCTATGCTTAATTGCTTAACTGAACCCCACAGGTTGTGCTTGATTGGCTAGTATCTGGGCTAGCAGGCAGTTTGGTCCACCTGAGAAACGCTCTGCCCACATGGGAAACGCCAAAAAACTAAAACTTGGTGGGTTGTGGTTTTGGCCTACTTAAGACAACCCCTTGCTGCAAAGGATGGCCCTTGCTCTGGGACTTGCATATCCAACAAGAGGCCGCCAATCGGCTAATAAATCTCTCAGTTGTTTTATGCAACTCTGTGTCTGTTACTATTGATTGAGCACTGGGACCTTACTTCAATGGGACATTGCTTAACCCTCTGTTAGATTTTCAATAAGCTTCTTCCACAGCTGGCAGAGTAGGTATGTGTGAGAAATAAGAATGGTGATTTATTTTCCAACTGGAGCCTAGCTCATCTTGAGTTCTCGAGATGGTGTCTAAATGCTTTGTGTTCTCTTTTGCTGATTCACTTCCTGCTTCCTTGTGCTTCCTTTTCACGGGCTTTTTACTTTGGGGGCTTCATGTTTAAACTTTTGGTGGAATAAAATCAGATGATTCTGTAAACCAGTCAGCAAATAGGACATGCAAATGAAATGATTCTGTAAGTCAAACAAGTTGTGTAACATAGGCATTGTATGGGAAAGTCTGTCACTCCTGCAGTACTCCTCCAATGAGGAACCAGGAGAGGGATCTGCGTTTTAGGGATAAAAGTGCTGCTTTTTCCTGCTTCTGTGTGCCTGCCCACCAGGCACCCAGTCTTGCAAGTTGATCATTAAAGTCTTTCTTCTGCTGCATTCCATGTCTCTGTGTCCATCCTTTGATTTTGAACAGGTGAGTTCGTTTCTCACAGAATGCAAAAAGTCACTACTTTGTAAATAATTTTCTTTTTAAAAAAAGGGCCAAGCCGGGCTCGGTGGCTCAGCCTGTAATCCCTCGCCTTTGGGAGG
>NW_007232326.1:132843-133670 GCF_000164805.1 Carlito syrichta
TCCAGTCTGGGCGACAGAGTGAGACTCCAAGTCAAAAAAAAAAAAAAAAGGCCAAAATGAATTATAGCCTGATGGACTGAATGATGAAATAAAAGGATGAATGAAGGAACAAAAAGCCTACGAAAAGTATTTGATCCCAAGGAATTCTGAAAATGTCTTTGGTCATTTTTCTTTTAAATTTCAGTCTCAAGTTCCATCTCCAGACACTCCTGTATCCAATCTTCATCCTCATGACCCATTCACTAATTCAACAAATGCTTTTTTTTAAAAAAAACATTTTTTATTTTAAAATTGTGGGGTACAGCTAAGGGTTAGGTATGCAAATGTACATCGCTCAGGCACCCTTGTTGATAAGGGGTGCCCCCCCGTCCCCAGACAGATATTGACTACCGTTAATCCCACCATCCTTGTCCTCCCTGTCCAACCCCATAGATTCCCACCACTGTCGATCCTTTTCTTATAGTATTATGATAGATGTTCATGTTCCACTTATGAATGAGAACCTGTGATACTCAAATCTTTGTTGCTATGAAAGACTACTCAGTATTATAGACTCTAGTTCCATCCAGGTTGCTGCGAAATTCATGATTTTGTTCTTTTTTATAGCTGCATAGTATTCCACTGTGTATATGTATCACATTTTTTAATCCAGTCCTCTTTTGATATACAACATGGTTGGTTCCAGGTTCCTGCTATTGTGAACAATGCTACGATAAACATACGTGTGCAGGTATCTTTTTTATAGAGTGATTTGAGTTCTTCAGGGTATATTCCCCAGTAGGGAGATTGCAGGGTCATATGGGAGGTCGATATTTAGAGCTTTTATG